>NC_081435.1:12398350-12699346 GCF_949786415.1 Peromyscus eremicus
TGTATGCTTTGGTGGAATATGAATTTATGCACCCACTATGAAACAGTTAAGAAGTTCCTTAAAAATTAAAATAGAACCACCTTATGACCCAGCTATTCCCCTTTTGAGCATATATTCAAATAAAGTTAAATTAGCACACCAAAAACATACCTGTATGCTCATGTTCATTACAGCACTACTCAAAATAGGTAAAATGTAACCAGTCTGGGTCCCAGATAACAAGCTGGTAGTGTGTGCATACAATGAGGTTTTATTCTGTGTTAATGAAATCCTATTAGTTGTGGGGAAATGGATGGAACCGGGGAATGTGATTTTAATTGAAATAGACCGGTCACAGAAATAAAAGTGCCATACATTCTCTTTAGCATGCAAAAACTGAAAGAGATTAAATGACTGTGAACTATTAATAGCTGCTGGCAAGAGGGAGGGTGGATAAAGGGATTTGCTCAGGAACTCTGTGTGCAGCTACAGAAACATAACACTGAACCCTGTTCTTATGTTCATTTAATAAATGCCAGTTGCAGGTTTATGAAAGAGAAGCAGATCATGTGTGTGTTGGCCAATGGTTGGAGGTGAGCCCTTGCAGAAGGGGGAAGAGGAGGCCCAATGCTCAGTGAAGTCTGTGTTTGAGACTGGAGAAGCTTTGCCTTGGCTGTCATGATCTGCCTGAGTCTTCAGCCGTCCTGTCCCACTGGAGAATGCAGAAGATGGTAAGTCCTGACAAGGCTTTTCCTTCTGGCTGACACAGCAAGGGCAGAGAAGACTGTAGGGTTTTGAAGGGGGGTGTGCAAGTTTTCTCAGGCAGCTCATCTTTCTTTTTATTCTTCCTTTCTCAAAACTAGGAAATTGAGAGTGGACTTTTGTTGTTTTGATTTGTTTTGTTTTTGAGATTTCTTTGGACTTTCCTGTCTTTTCTAGAATCTATTTCTTGAAGGAGACGTTATGTTAGCTCTTAACATTCTCTCACTTTTCTTGGAGCTCACTTAAGAATTATGTGTGTATGTATGTATGTCTGTATTAGTTTATGGGCTCTGCATATGTGCAGGTGCCTGCAGAGGCCAGAAGGCAGCATTAGATCCCCAGGTACTGGAGTTAACGATTGTAAGCTGTCTGATGTGGGTGCTGGGAACTGAACTCAGGTCCTCTGAAAGAGCCGTACAGGTTCCTAACCATTGAGCCGTTTCTTTAGCCCCAACTCTTACTTGCCAATGCACATATGCATTTGGATGTAGAAAGAAAAAGCTCTGCCTTTGTAGTGTGCTGCTTATGCAAGGCCCCCTAATCTTTCTCTCCTTCTTTGCACTTACTGATGGTAATGGAAAGGAGGTCCCAGAATTCAACTAAACTTCTGCTCTGATGATGCATTGTGCAAACAGACAATAGGGAGCCAAGTTGCTTTCACCACTTGACTATTTAAAACATATCTGTGCTCTACAGACACAGTCCAACTCCTGAGGTCTTAGCTTTTACTGGCATCTTATTTGTCTCCAAGAATCTCTTTTCATTCTTCATCCCTGTCCTCTAACAACAAAAGGCTGGAGTCATGATGTACATGGTATCATTCCACACTTTCATCACTTCTCATGCTGCTCTCTCCTGTAGTTGGAACATCCTCCATAGACACATCTTTCTGGTTTCTCTTGTCCTTTCAAATGACAACTTGAAAAGGTTGCCAGGTATTCTGCACAGACCAATTCTTTGTGATCCCATTCTCTTCTGCCTCCACCCCAGATCTTCAAGATCCAGATTTACTCTGGCTGGGCCCTCATCTGCCATTGCATGTGAAGCTGAAACTTTGAGTTTTTTTTATCAGTCATATCTATATTTCTGGGTCTCTCTTCTAGTAGACTCTGACTCCTTGGACAGGAACAGTAATTTTTCTGTATCAGAGTTCAACATCCAGAATAGAGTAAGTAAACAAAAAATGCAGTAGTTGAACAGATTAAAATGCAAATGAGTTAAGTGGCTCATGTAGCTCACATGATTGGCTTCATGGTAGAACTCTGAACTTCCTGTGTCAGAGGAACTAAGATGAATGCTGTGGAGTGTGCCCCCATCAGGACTGATGGCCACTGCAAGAGTGCAATGAATAAGGAGAAAGCATTTCTCTTGACAGTTTGTTCTAACCACTGCAGTACAAATAAACAGTGTAAATATTCAAGATTTTTCAGGAATAAAACTTGTGCTAATCCCATTATTTCAGCAATAACATTTATGCTCAACATTCTATGCTTTATAGTATTTTTTCTCATAAAATTAAGAAGATCATTAATAATCTTGGTATCATCTTTCTGCTGATGGTCTTCAAAAAGAAGAAAAATAGTAAATTAGGAGAAATGCAGTTTTTATAGAAGAGCTAGACACAATGGGTCTAGAGAGAAAGCAGAAGCAAAGAACTTTAAGTTTTAAGTGCCAATGACTGTTCTAAATTCTGTAGATGGTTTACAGCCAAAACACTAGCTCTAATCCTACCAAACATTAAATATATTTTAATTGTTCAAAGTCAATTGGACACCACTGATATTTATTATTAGAAGTCCTATGGATGAAGTTGGATTGCTTACAGGATTTAAATGAGCTTTGGAATCTCATGTATCCCACTACTGGCCTAACGATTTGAGACCCATGATCAGGTGCCAGAGAACTGCCTCAGTGGGAAGAGCTTCTAAGAAATCAATGTGAAGGAATAAGTCAAATGTTCCTGCTTAATTTCCCTTGAAAGGTTTAGCTCTACCATTTGGCATATTTGTTTGTTGTATCTAGCTGGAATGACAAACTCCAGAAATACTCTCGTAAATGAGCTCTATAAGACAATATCTTATACAAAGAGAAAGAGCAGGGGTCGCAGCTAGTGACAGTTTATAAAGATACACTGTTGAATTATGTCTTTCCTGCAATGAAATACAATGAGTCCTGAGAGGTATTTAACAGAAAAAGAAAAGGAAATTAAATCAGAGATCAGAGTGCTACAGAGGTAGAATGATGGGCCCCTAGAGAAGCCTGCATCTCAATGAGAGCTCGTAGATGTTTTGTTACATGTCAAATGATGGAATTAAATTTGCAATGTTGAATTAAGATTGCTAATTAGCTGACCTTAATATAAAGACAGTATCTTGTATTGCCCAGGTGTACATAGTATACCCAGAAGAATCCATAAATGTTTGGAAAAGGGAACCAAGGTCAAAACTTCAAAGAAGTTACAACCTGTCCTAGTTCTAGTTTTAAGGATGTAGACAGGACCATTAATCAAAAGATGCAGATGGCCTGTAAAACTTGGACCAGAGAGCCGAGGCTGTTTCTTGGGTAGTGGAAGGCTTGCCCAGCATGCAGGAAGCACCCTAGGATCACTTCCTAGCACAGTAGATACTGGACGTGGTGGAGCATCCCGGCACTTGGGAGGTCAAAATATTCACAGCCATTCTCAGTTATGTAGTGCAGTTGAGGGTAGCCTGGGCCACATAAGACTCCATCTCATAGGGAAAAAAGATCAAAAGTTCAAAGAAAAAAATCAGAAGCTGGAATGCGAAGGAAGTAGAGTCTCTCATGTTTTCTGTAGAAGACAGAGGCTCAATTTTTAAGGAGAGCTGGTGTCAATACGGTGACATTCCATAGGTTAGCCTGTTCTTAATTCTTTACCAGATTTCACCTCCCACAAATGTTGGAAAAGATGGATAATATGTTATTGTCTACCTGCTTTATTTTCAGGTGTTCTCAATGTAAACTAAACTTGAAACACAGGCCATACAAAGTTAGAAAATATTTGACAAATATTCATCTTTAGATAATATCTGCTTCCATGGTATCAGGATTCATAACAAGGCTTCCCTTTGTGGGTTCATATGGATGGGCCCTTTGAATAATTTTTTATAGGATTCAATATTCAAATTAGGGACAGTGTGGTAGTACACATCTGTCATCTCAGCACTCAGGAGGAAGATAATAAGATGAAGGTGGAATTCTGTTCAAAACACAAACAAACAAGAAAGAAAGAAAAATAAAAAAAGAAAAGAAAAAACCCCACTTACTTTGGAACTTCATTCCACCATATTACTTATATTTGATTGCCACCAGTGGTCAATTTTTCTTTTAAATTTTTCTTTTTTAGTTTTATGTGCATAGTGTTTTGTCTCACTGTATGTTGATATTAGATACATGCCTGGTGCCCACAGAGGTTAAAAGAAGCCACCAAATTCCCTGGAACTGGAGTAGCAGATGGTTATTAGCTGCAATGTGATTGCTGGGAATAGAACCCATGTCCTCTGCAAGAACAAGAAAGTAGGGCTCTTAATGTTTGAGTCATCTCTCCTGCCATCAGTGGTAGGTTTTACGGTACCTTTTTATATTTATAGAGGTTATCACTTAAAGGAAATTCAACAATCATAGAAGTGTTTCATCAAACCGTTTAACAAGTAACTATGACTCATCTATAAGAATAAAACTGCTAATGTTTGATATAGACACCTGGTTCTAAGGTGCAGTGCAAAATGGAATTATTTAGTACTTGGCAGCAGCAGGGGACAGCACAGCCATCCACAAAGGGCCACCTTCAGGAGTGGCTGGGTCAAATGCTGGCTTCAGTTCTAGTGTTGTGCTCTCGGCAAGATTCTGCCATTTTTAGACTACTGTATAAAATGGGGATAGACTGTGCCAATCCCCCAAGTGTTGTGTGATATTTTGATTATGTTCTGACAAATAAAGCTTGCTTAGAGTCAGAGGGCGGAGCTAGCCACTAGCTGACCAAAATTAACCACAGAAGTTTTGGAGGTCTGAGGAGAGATAGGACAGGAAGTAGTAAGGCAGGGCAGAGAGGGACCTTGGCCTTTTGGAGGAAGGAAGGGAGCAGGTAAGAGAAGACTGGGGACTTCTGTGCTTCTCTGTTCCTCAGGTTCTTACCCCAATATCTGACTTTTGAATTTTTATTGGTAAAGAATAATTAATGCTTCACCCAAGGTCACTGTGAGACCTTGAGATGAAATGGTTTTCTTTGTGTGGGAACTCAGTGCATACTTGCCATCAATTGGTCTGATGCTTGCTCTACTCATGTTGTTACCCAAGCTACAGAATTCAAGAAGTTTCAGTGACCACTCATGCTTGTATGCTTTCTATAGCTATTTCAAGATTTGCTTTTTCATTAAAAGTGTTCAAGCAACACAGTGTGTGTGTGTGTGTGTGTGTGTGTGTGTGTGTATGCACAGTACATATGTGGAAGTCAAAGGACCTCCCTCCACAGGTTCTCTCCTTCCATTCTGTGTGTTCTGGGGATCAATCTCAGTTCATCAGGTGTGGTCGAACGTATCCTTATATGTTCAATCATTTCACCTGCCCAAATAGAGATCACATTACCTCTCAGGTGTAAATAACAGGCAAAAAGTGAAAGGAGAATGTTATTTCATTTCTACTCCTTTAAGAAAATGAGGGGAACATGGTTTCCTATTCATGCAGATACATGCAGAAGACACTGAGGATTTGAGTCCTATGTGAGCAGCCATGGGAGTGATAATGCCAGGTATGTCAGACAAAAACAAGTGTGACTTCCTGAGTTTAGTATTGCATTGGCTGCTGCATTCCATGTCATTATGAAGAATGTTTCATGTTTATACCAAATTCAATCCTGAGTGCTGGATTCTGACTATGTCACAGGTCAACAATGGATGTCCTCCTCATTAACTGTCCAATTTATTCTTTCGAGGCAGGGTATCTCACTAAACCTGGAAATAACAGGTTGGCTAGATTGCCTGGCCAGTGCACCCAGAAGTAGAACTGTTAACATTCGTGGCCATGCCTGGGTTTGTATGTGAGTGTTAGGGATCTGAACCCGTGTGTCTTCATGCTTTCCGAGCATACACCTCACACACTGAGCTACCCCCTTAGCCCTGGAGCACGCAGCCATCAGAAGGCTTTAAAGAGTCAGATCAGATTGAGAAAAAAATGAAGCCTAAAGCTAACAAGCCCATCTTCCGCATAGGTTTGAAGAATCCTGTGTAGTAGCCTTGCCCTGCTGGTTCCCTTCACTTCTCCGAACGAAGTTTTTAGTAGTCTGAGTGTATCAGCCTTGGGATATTCAGGGAAATAAAATTTGGAATATTCGTTTTTCAAATGTAGGCACAAGACTGCACTTCATATTTTAAGCAGAAACTGCCCAAAATTAAGTACTGAAATTTATAGGCAGCCAGAATAGCCCAGGATTAGAGTGCTTGCCCAATGCGTCCAAAGCTGCGGGTTTCAACCTTAGCACCACAAAAAAACAAAATGAAGTTTACAAGAATCGTTGCTTTAACACAGAAATCTGTTTATTAAACCAAACAAAAACAGAGAAAATTATACCAGCCCTCATTTTTTAAAATTTTCATTAAATAAGCAAACTCTAAATTCACACCTTTAAAAGGTGTTTGTGCATCTATGTATTTCCAAAATACTCATATTTCAATAAGATTTTCACATTATATTCACCAACAGTATCACAAAATTTCTTTTTTTGTTGTTTTTTGTTTTTTGTTTACGTAACTGTAAGGAACAATAATTCTAGAAACACTAGAAGAAAAAAAGCATAGCAATGTCCACAGTTACAAGAAAAAGTGCACATTACCTGGTCACAATCACAGTCAGTACTTGGAAAACTATATGTAACAAGTAGGAAAGGAACACCACTGATGCCTTCAGCTCATTGTCAAAAACCGAATGACATACATTTTACATAAAATAAGGCAAATTCAAGAATGCACAAAGAATCTGTAATTCAACCAAAGCTAAACAACAGAAAGGAAAATAGTACAAGCATGAACTAAAAGTACTTCTTAAATATTTTAAAAATAGGCTTGCTTCAGTGCACAGAAAACACCACTCTGTGTGTGTGTCTAACACTAGAAATGGAGAAAAGAAGGGCAGAGCTTGCGGGACAGAGGGGGCAGTTCATTTTAAGGTTCAGCTCTATCTGCTGAGAGTTCTCAATTTTAGCAAAAAAAAAAAAATCTAAATGATACAAATCGTATCAGGAGATATAACAGCCTTTTCTGGAAACAATTTCCAACAGAAATGGAAAGTACACACGAGAGTGCAAAGGTTAAGATTGTCACTTGCAACCTCCTAACATTCAGTCATCTACATCCAGTCGCTGCTCTGGAAGGTCGCTTGTGGGACAGCAGCGCATCCAGTGGCAAGCAGCTTTAGGGCAAGCACGATGTGCTGCGTTTCAACACATCTCTTTCTAACGTTTAGAAACCTCGGTCATGAAAACTGCTGTGGTAAGCTGCCGTGTGGCGTGGGTGTTTTGAGACTCACAGAAGTACAGAATTGCAGGCATCTCTTGGAAGTAGTTCCTGACGGGACAGCTTAAAGGAAGTAGGCAAAGGGTTTGTTTGTTTGTTTGTTTGTTTTCCAGCATTGAGTGTTATTATTATTGTTATTATTTTGTAGAAAGAATTTGGAAAGAGGAGAAGGCAAAAGGGATGTGGAAAGGGTACTTACAGTAGTTTCTCAAAAAACAGTTTTCTTTTAAGACCTATGAAAAAGTTACCAAAGTAAAAATGACCATTTCGAATGAAAAACAAGTATTCTTTTTATAAAAATTACATTTTTCTTTTAAAATACAAGATCCTTTTCATTGTTGTCATATCCTGTAGCAACAAGAAATTTGGCTTTTTTTTTTTTCAGATACTTCATCTTTCAGTCCAATGAGTCAGTAGAAAGTTCCACTAATATTTCAGTTGGATCTTGAGCTATTTTTTACATACCCCAAGCTTCTTCATTTTTATCCTTGAATTAAGAATATGCAGCCTTTTAAAAATTGCTTGTGATATTTATGTTGACACACTAAAACAGAAAGCAACAGGCTGGGCACATTTAAGCATCTCAAGTACTTCAAGGTCAGAGTTCCTTTGAAGTTCTTTAACACACCAGTGTATAGATCAAGGACGACGTGGCATGATGGAAGTATTTCTCTTAGAAGACTGTGCAGCAAGACCAGGAGTATCTCTGCTGGGAAATCAACTGTCATTAGTGGAAACTGCGAATTCAGAACTCAGTGACTATGGACATCGTTTGCCTCAGTTCTGTTGTAAAATGAGATTTTCCAGTTCATCTGCAGAACGCAATAAAAATGCAGCCGATTCTCGGTACCCTGCGACAAGCTGTCTCACAGCGTTGATTTCTGTTGGACTCAGCTGAGGTCTGGAGTTTGAACTGCTGGAGGATCCTGAGCCAGTTGCCAGCTGCCTCTTCATGCTGAGATCTGTGGGTCCTAGACAAAAAGAATCGCAAAATAAGACAGGAATAGTATTTATTCTAACATCTCACATATGAGCACCCATCAAATTACGACTGAATTTATTCATGAATGCTGTCATGAGAAAGTCATGGTCTCTATAATCAAATGCATCTGCTCTCTGGAAGACTAAAGAGTAGTATGATGTGATGTGGATGTCTGAGGATTTTTTTCAGGTATCTTGGGCAGCATCCAGCCATCACTTCTTGTTATAGAGAAGACTCAAGCCCTTTGAACATGAGTTCTTGGCAGAATTCAATTTCAGTCTGTCTCCCACATGTTGCAGATGCTTCAGTGTACCAGCATTGCAATGATGAATTGCAAATATTTTTATTTGCTGCATTTATTAACAAAGATGATAACTCCCATAAATTCAGAATTTTAATGAATTCCAAGATAATTTTAAAATTATATTTTAATATTTTTATACATTAAAAATTATTCTTTGAGAATTTCATGTTTAGAAGATGTATTTTGATCATGTCCACCCATCTACTTCTGCCCTTCCAACTCCATCCACATCTCCTTCAAAGTCTCCCTCCCAACTTTATTTCCTTTTTTAAAAAGTCCACTGAGTCCAATTAATGCTGCTGGTATGAGCATGGGTGTAAGACCATCCACTGAAGCATGGACTACCCACACAGTCCATGTATCTCAAGTCACCAGGAGCTTCTCGGCCAAGAGTGGGGCTGCAGGAGCCCTTTCCCTATCCATGCTAACATTTTGACTGATTTGCAACTGGTCAGGTCTTGTGAAAATAATTTGTCCATTTGGCACAATCAAGAATTATCTGGGAAGAGAGTCTCAATGAGAGATTGTCTAGATCAGGTTGGTCTATGGGCAGGTATGTATGTGGAGCTTGATTGCTTTAATTGAATTTTCACTTAAGTTGATTGAGACTTACCCAAAATGTGAGTGGCAGCACTTTGTGGGCTGAGCCCCTGAAAGTGTAGGAGTGTAGGCATTCATACAGTGACTACTTCATCTCTGCCTGTTCACTGTGGATGTGACTAGATGCTTCAAATTCCTGCTGCCTTGAGCTCCCAGCCATGATGAACGGTAATTCCAAACTGTGACTTCAAATAAACCCCTTCTCCTCTAAGTGACTCTGCTAGCATTTTAACACAGCAATGTGTGAAGAAACCGTACAACCTCTTAAGCAGTGTAGACATGAGGGCCGAGGTACTTCTGTTCGGTGTATAGAGGGGACAAAGTTCAAGCTGCATATTAAGGACTTCAATTAACCTTTTCTTTCTTTCTTTTTAAAGGAGTTGTTTTAGATCTTTCTTTCTTACATCAAAATAATGTTGTCTACTAGGTGAATTAGTTTTATAACAGGTTAGACTGAAATTTTCTTTGAACTGGAGTAAGGAAGTACTTCTTGCAACAGCCCTACAGAGGAACTAGATGTTCTACGTTATTAAGCTGCATCTTATTTGCATAAAATAAGTCCGATGTCCCCAGTATTCCATTATACATTTAAACCAACTCTGGTGGTACTGATTTTGGACAGTATTTAGTACTTTATACTTAAAAAATTATATACAAATTTATTTAAAATCTTGAGTTCAGACATTAACATTGAGAAGACACTTCACATCAAAATCTCATAGTTATATATTTGCTTTTATAATTCAGCAAGCATTTATTAAAATTCACACAACTTGGAGAAAATATCTAAATTTAATAGTAATTGAATAAAATATCACTAAGCCTATCACAACAGTCAAGATCCCAAACTGCAATGATTCTGCAACATGAAAGTGTTTTTAACATACTCTAAATATGTGTAAGTATTCAGAAAATGGCATTTCTTTTTATGAGCTAAAGCAAGGAATATCATTTTCCTACAAGTTCTTTTTGAGGCATGCGGGATACAGGTCAAGACCCAGCCCTTCTTCCATCGATCCCTGAAGGAGGTAGAGGTCTCCTGAGAGGGAAACGTCTTGGCTTGAAATTTAATTAGAGCAGACATAAGAACTGCGCAAAGAACTCTGACCTCTAAGAGATACACACTTCTGCTTCTGTCGTGGCCTTTCCAAGCTTTGATTTTTCAGGCAGGGTTTATCCTCCATTTAGTCTGCTATTTACAAAATCATGTTATTGACATGACAAGCACGGCTTGTCACATTTGTGGAAAGGAGTCACTGAACCTGTGCTCAAACGAACAGTTAACAGTCTCTGCTCTGTCTGTGTGAATTTCCGTGTTTTATTTTCCTTTTATTGATAGACTTGTTTTTCATATAATATATCTTGATTATGGTTTCCCCTCCATCTACTCCCCTCCAAGTACCTCTCCACCTCCCCTCCCATTCGAATCATCATAGTGGCAGGTGTTATGGGCTGCAGGTGGACACTCTTCTAATCTGATTTTACTTTACGGTCAAGAAGTTCAATATGCATACCAACAAAGTGAGTGAAAGAAAGAAATTGGAAGGATCCTCCTCTCAGAAGCTGGATTGCTGAATCCTGAACTGGAATTGAGACAAGGTTGAACACAGGGTCTAGTTGTCTTTGGGGTGAAGGAACCTCACTCAATTAGTGTTGTGGGATGTTCTGTATGGCAAATGTGTTTTTCTGATTGGTCAATAAACAAATCACTGATTGGCCAGTGGCTAGGCAGGAAGTATAGGTGGGACAAGGAGGAGAATAAAACTGGGAAGTGGAAGGCTGAGTCAGAGAGACACTGCCAGCTGCCACGATGACAAACAGCATGTGAAGATGGCGGTAAGCCACGAGCCACGTGGCAAGGTATAGATTAATAGAAATGGATTAATTTAAGCTGTAAGAACAGTTAGCAAGAAGCCTGCCACGGCCATACAGTTTGTAACCAATATAAGTCTCTGTGTTTACTTGGTTGGGTCTGAGCAGCTGTGGGACTGGCAGGTGACAGAGATTTGTCCTGACTGTGGGCCAGGCAGGAAAACATTAGCTACAAATTAGTACAGTTTAAGACTTCCTCAGAGTGTACCTCTGGCTTGAAGTTCTTTTTTATAGATTTTTGATTGTTACAGTTTGTTTATGAGATGGAGTCTCATGTAGCCCAGGTGGCTTTGAACTCACTATATAGCAAAGGATGACCTTCAGCTTCTGATCCTCCTGCCTCCACCTCCCAAGTGCTGTGATTACAAGCATGAACCACCAGGTCCCATTTGCCTTAAAATTTTAAACATCCCAACTCAGTGAAGACTTACACAGTTTTCTTCAATACTTACTAATCTATACAAATTTGATAAAACTTCGTAATTTTTATACCTTCATTAGCCATCCCACCTTCCAAACCATAAGAAACCCCTTTTGCTAAGTGTTTGTTATTCAGATCTTTAATGTTACGAGGTGAGTAAGAAGAAAAACGTATGTAATAGACATTTCTTCAGTGAGCACTCACACAGCCCTCCCCCAGTTCACTACCACTCTTCCATTTCATCTCAAAGATGCAATGCTAGATTGGACTGATTGAGCTTAACTCAAAACACAACTGTCACATAATGAGAATGCATGTCCACTATAAGAGTTCAGATTTGATGAAGACTGTGGAACTCAAGTCTAGGAAGTTACTTTTGAAGACAAAACCATTGAAAGCATGGTTATTATGGTTATTAGATGAGCCAAGCCAGCAAATTGGAAGGACAATGACTAAACCAAAAAGATGCCAAAAGAGGAAAAAGTCTCAGTAATACAGCTAAGGCAAATACAAAACTCCATAAAGTCATGTTTATTTAAGTATTCTGTGTTGGTCAAAGTGATATGGACTTGTTTTTTATGATAATTCTAAAAAGTTGAATCAAAAGTTAAAGGTATGTCATGTTAATCTGTGCCAAAATAAGAGCCATGATTCATTCTTTAAGGTGTGAGGTATATTTAAGCTGTAAATAAATGGCCATTTATGATTCTTAATATTTAAGTGAATGTATATATTCATGATTATTCATTTTCATTTCTAAAATTAATCTATCAGTTGACTGTTTGATCCCAGTTTATGGTACATTTTTGTTTTTTGTTTAAAGCTGCCTCATTTTATAATAATGTTTTAGTTTTAATTTACTTGAGATAATGTTGCTATACTAGAACACTTTTTAAAAAAATTTTTAGCAATGAGAACTATATTTTTGAAGACCATGGTAACTCTTTTTTTTTGTTTTTTTTTTTGTTTTTTTGTTTTTCGAGACAGGGTTTCTCTGTGTAGCTTTGCACCTTTCCTGGATCTCACTCTGTAGACCAGGCTGGCCTTGAACTCACAAAGATCCACCTGCCTCTGCCTCCCGAGTGCTGGGATTAAAGGCGTGCGCCACCACCGCCCGGCTCATGGTAACTCTTTTTAATTGTTAAAAATTATAGTGGGAAGGGTAGAGAAAGTGCTCTTGCAGAGGACCTAGATTCAATTCCCAGCATCCACACAGTGGCTCCAACCATTTGCAGCTACAGTTACAGGGGATCCAATACCTTCTTCTGGTCTCTAGAGGTATCAGGCCTACATGTGGTGCACATACATGCATGCAGACAAAACACCTATACATATAAAATAAATCTAATATATATGTATTAGACAGACATGGCTGGAAAGTGGCTCAGTCAGTAAAATCCCTGCCACATGAGCATTAGGACATGAGTTCAGATCCCTAACACACACACCACAAAGAGTGAAGAGTGTAAACACCTGAAATCCCAGTGTTGAGGAGGTGGTGACAGGTAGATTCCCTGGGGCTTGCTGGTCAACCAGCCTTGCCTGTTTATTGAGGTCCAGGCCAGTGAGACTCTGTCTTAATGGAAAAGTGGACACATTTGGGGAACAGCACCTGTGCTGGCTGGTTTTATGTCAACATGACTTAAGCTAGAGTCCTCAGACAGGAGGGGGGCCTCAATTGGGAAAATTTCTCGATAAGACCCAGTTTTAATGCATTTTTTTGATTGGTGATCAATGGAGGAGGGCCCAGTACATTGTAGGTGCTGCCATCCTTGGGATAGTGGTCCTTTGTTTTATAAGAATGCAGGCTGAGCAAGTGATGAGCAAACCAGTAAGCAACACTCCTCCCTGGCCTCTGCCTTTGCTCTTGGCTCCAGGTTCCTGCCCCACTTGAGTTCTTCTCTTGACTTCCTTTAATGACGAACTGTGATGTGGAAGCTTAAGCTGAATAAACCCTTTCCTCTCCAACTTGCTTTGGTCATGGTGTTTCATCACAGCAAAGAAAGCCTAACTAAAACAACACCTGAGGTTGTTTCCTGGCATTCACATGCACAAATCCCACTTTCACACACCCATACATGCATACCTCCCCCAATACTACACAGATTCTATTTCTGGTGTAATTTCATAGAATTAAGATGGTTTAATTGGTGAGAATTAAGTTTAAGGATGACAGTGTTTCAATGACATTTGGAAGAGTAGGATGTTTCCCACCATGCTCTTACTATTATCTTAATGAATGGGTGTATGTCATCTGTTTCAATACACTTTAAAAATCTGTCCAAATAGCTCTCTGTGTTTCTCATATCTTAACTGATCCCACTTTAGACTGTGCTGAGTTATTTTTTTGTCAGCTTTGAAATTGATCTTGGCAATAGTTAATCCATGCCTAATAGACACCAGTTTTTCAGTCTCTTCAATCTCACCAATTCCTTGAATACACATGGAATAAACAAGAGTAACATAGCAGAAACATCCTAAGTTCTTAAGAGGCAAAGAAAGCTATTTGCAGTCAGTTACTTAGATGTTTTAAGTGATCACTGATATTGTCAGGATCATATTTTCCACATCCTTTCAGAACCATTCATTCTATAATCTCAATAGTGTTCAATGGTTTCTTTGTTCTGAGCATGACTTTGGCTATTGCAGTCAAACACAATAATCTAATGTAAATGTAGTGCCTTTGTTGGCTAGCAAGCTGTTTGGATGCTAACTTTGTCTACAAGCTAAGTTTCGTTTCTCTTTTGAGGGCAGCAGATATTCAATACAAGTATTCACTGATGATAATTTAGTACCTTTCTGTCGAAAGGTAAAATAAATTCACAACAAAAAAAAATCGATACTTTAGCTACTTTGAGTAACATATATAAAGTATCTGCTGCTGTGCTGGCTCACCCCAGACACCTCATAAATGACCTTCCCTTCACCTTCAGATAAAGAAGTAAATATTTATCAATGGTAAACAATAGCTGAACTACCAAACTAAATACATCACCAGATTCAACAGCCAATGAGTTTCGTTTATATTCACAAATCTAGGGGCACCAGAATTTGCCCTTGGGATATCTTTCCTGATAGGATCATTATGATGTCATAAAAAATCCGGGTACTTTCCATGTCCCCCAGCCCCAGCTTTGTATTTGTTCACCTAAAACTGAGCTTATCAAGTCCCATTGTTTTGGTTAAAATTATTTGCAAACCCACTGGGGTCTGATCCCTTGAATAGGCAAGTGTTTGTGATTCCGATCATGCTCGATGTCTACAGATTCGTTTTGGAGATCTATTTTTCTTGGAGTTAATGTTTGTAAAATCAGATCTTTCACTGAATGGCATGAATACACTCTCTCATGTCCTCTCATTGTTATTTTATTATCTTTCTATGCTCTTCTCTCTTGATTTGTCTTCACAGAGAATTTTAAATCCTTTCAAATGCTCAGCTTTGGGGTTGATTGGTCATTCTATTTCTTGTTTCCTATTTAAAGTAATATTCAGACTTATTTTCTTTTATTTCAGCATTTTCTTTGTTTTGGACTTAGTTTAAATGATTATATAAAAGAAATGATAAAGAGATGGGAATGCTAATTACTTTGATACTGCATACACTGTATTTTACAAATATGTACAATTACAGTACATTAAAAAAAACTGACCAGTAAGATGGCTCAGTGATTGACTTAGGATTACTATTGATGTGATAAAACATCATGAGCAAAGCAACTTCAGGAGGGGGTTATTTGGCTTATATTTCCATACTACAGTTCATCATCAAAGGAAGTCACAGCTGGAACCTGGAGGCAGGAGCCAATGCATAAGCCAGGAAGAAGGGCTGCTTACTGGTTTACTCACTATGACTCACTTAGCCTGCTTTCTTATAGAAACCAGGACCACCAGCCCAAGGGTGGCCCAACCCACAATGGACTGGGCCCTGCTCCATTAGTCACTAAGAAAATTTGTGTGTGTGTGTGTGTGTGTGTGTGTGTGTGCTGAGGATGTCTTTCTGTATGCTGTAAATGTGTTGCTCTGATTGACTGATAAATAAAACACTGATTGGCCAGTAGCCAGGCAGGAAGTATCGTATAGGTAAGATAAGCAGAGAGAATTCTGGGAGGTGGAAGGCTGAATCGAGGAGACGCTGTCAGCCACTGCCACCATGAGAAGCAAGATGTAAAGTACTGGTAAGCCACAAGACATGTGGCAAGGTATAGATATATAGAAATGGGTCAATTTAAGATATAAGAACTAGATAGCACGAAGCCTGCTATGGCCATACAGTTTATAACTAATATAAGTCTCTGTGTATTTATTTGGGTCTGAGCAGCTGTGGGCTTGGGAGGGACTGGAGAAAACTCCAGCTATGTGTGTGTGTGTGTGTAAGCCAGGCAACAACCTTGAGTGTCATTCCTCAGAAGCTGTCCATCCTGTTGTTTGAGACAGAGTCTCTTTCTGGCCTTGGGCTTGTTTAGACAAGGCTGGTTGGCCAGTAAACCTTTGGGAGCCTCTTCTTTCCACCACCCCAGCTCTTGGATTAAAAGTGTGTGCCACCACACTTAGGTTATGTGTAATGTGGGCTCTGAGAATTGAACTCAGGTCTGCATGCTTGCATCACAAACACATTACCAGCTGGGCCATTTCCCCAGCTATATTAACATTATTAAAGTTTAAGGACTTATTTAAGTTGGTATGATTCATTGTGTTATAGTTCTTCATATATATATTAGTTATAAACATATGCATATATGCATGTATATGTGCACATGCATGTCTGTGTGTGCATATATAGAAAATAAAGAATTGATAGCTACATGCAATTTGGAGGGTAGGATATCTCAAGATCTGCAGCCAGCAGTCTAAATCCTCAGCAAAGTCAATGATGAGGCTGTGTTCAGGGGACTAGCAGAGATGGTGATGTACTCTAGCTGCATGTAGACATGTAGACACAGGCCCCGAGAGAACTACGGCTTCAGTCTGAGAAAGCTCCTGCACTGTAGTTCAGTCAGTCTCAAGCAGGGGAATGTCCTTCTTTTCAACAATTTGGCTGTTTTTGAGTGAGGTCTTCAACTGGTTGGATGATTCCAACCTGATTAATAGTGAAATGTCTGGACTATGGCCAAGTCAAATTGATAAAAACATATTAACAATTACATTTAAAAGTTTATTATGGAGTTCTCCTCTAAAGGGCTGGTAATCTCAGCTACCTTTAAAGTTTTGAGGTAATTATCTAATTTGTTATAAACATAAAATGTGAAAAGGAGTATTCTTTCTGTATGCTTAATGACTATATGAATACTTTTAAATTCCTGTATATTAAATACACACATTTATCCCATAGTGATTAGATTTAATAGTTAGTTCTACAGTGACTTAAAATCTTAGGCAAACTATAACCATCATAGAATCACTGGATAATAATGAGGTAAGAAACGTGTTAATTGTTGAGGATATACTTCCTCTAGAATTGAAATTATTAGTAATTGACAATCAAATTGATAATTAATAACTACATTAAAATTTTAGAGTAATACTAAAAGTTCAACATTGATTCTCTCTTTGGTCATTACTATATTGGAAAATACTTTTAGAAAAGTCCCGTAAGGCATGGTTGAGTTTTGTATTTGAATCAGTGGCTGATTTTGTTGTTGTTTAATTTTTAGTTGTACATATATCCATGTGTCTGTGTATGAATATGTCCACATAAGTAAGGTTCTTGTGGAGTCAGAAGAGGTATGATTCCTTGACACTGGAGTTACAGGTAAATATGAACCACTTGATGGGGGTACTGAGAACTGAGTATCAGTTCTCTGTGAATATCAATACTCTTAGGGAATGAGACATCTATCCAGCCCTCATCAACTGTTTTAAGAACCAAAATTACATACTTTTTAAAAACCATTTTCCCATATTCACATCACTATCAATAATGTGCAGTTACATATGACACATCATTTTTATTCAAGTGATTTAAATCACTGTCAAAATGTGCCATAAGGAGGTGACATTCATGCAGGTCATTTTATACAACATAAAATATTCATAGAATTCCATAAGTTTTATATTCATGTTATATATGTATAGGACAAAAACATGAAATTCTTCAGTGTGACTCATCTATTTCTACAACCTTGATAAATTATTCTATATTTTAATTTCTGACAAGGAAGACTTGGAAAGTATTAGCAAATCATATTTTAAGAGATGCTACAGAGGATGTGTATCCACGGTCACCGTAACTCTGGTTGCCTTGGAAGTGGAGGTAAAATAGGGTGCTACTTCTAGAACATTTTTTGTTGTTGTGTTCAAATTCAAATGATTTCAAGATTAGAAGAGGAAAACAGACATTACCTTTTGAAAGGAAAACGCGTAGGCCTCTAGTACACAGACTATCATTTAGTGAGTCATCTAACAGAAATGAAGGTCAGCAAGCCTGGCTTTCCTATGCACTCAAAAAGAACATTCATATTCTATCTACAATTACCAAAAACTGTGAAAGACACAGGACTCATGCAGAATAGGGTATTGGTGCTGAAGAAACTTCTCATTTTGTGTGTGTTTGTGGTAGAAGCTTGTGTGGAGGTCAGGACAGTACTGGGTGTGAGCACTTGCTGTCTGTCTTGTTTGAGACAGGCTATCTTGTTCATGCTGTGTATGCCAGGGCAGTTGTCCTATCAGCTTCTTCGGGTTGTCCTGTCTCCATCTTGCTGGAGAAGTACTGGGATTTCAGGTACACTGCACACTTAGCTGTCTCCCAGTCCTGAGAAGCTTTTTATCCTATTTGTCAATATGGCGCAGAAGTAAAGTATAAAGATTTAAGACACATAAAAACTTAAGTAGAGGTTTTTGGAACTAGATTGTTTGCGCTTGCCTTATCTCTCTGATTGCTTATCAAATATTCACCTTCCTTCAGCAAACATCAAGAGATTTGAAAGTGAAGCAGAATTGTAGGTTGCTACATCCCTTTCAATGCTCTGACCCACGATGATCTGCCCGCATGATTATTCTATTCCTTATAAAATATTAATTGGCTTTCTAAGCCATTTAATAACAAAGGTGAAAAGCTGGGGAAAGGGCATTAACCTTAATGGAAATCTATAAACTCTGTCTTCAGTAATATGCAGGGAGAGGCTTTGTATAGGTCCATAAAATGACTATTATAAAAGAATAAAATATGTCTACTTTGAACATAAATATAAGATAAGCTGCTTCATCCTTTTGAACAAACTGTGTTCATGAATATGAATTTTGGAACAAGGTTTTTATAATATATAACCATCCTTGTAATCATTTTATATAGTATAATCTAGTCATAGGATTCCATAAGTTTTATATTCACATTATATATATATATATATATATATATATATATATATATATGCACATATATATGACAAATAAAGAAAGGACAATACAGAGTAATATACCACTATATATTTTTTAAAGATTTCATTTATTTTATGTGTACGTATGTTTTGCCTGCATGTATGCATGTGCATGCCTGGTTCTTATGGCGGTCAGAAGATGGTAGTGGATACCCTGTAACTTGTACTTTACTTATATTTTACTTGTACTGAAATGTGATTTTAATTGTATGTTAATAAATAAAGTTGCCTGGGGGTCAGAGTTTTAGAGCCATAGCAAGAGCCCGGCGGTGGTGGCGCACGCCTTTAATCCCAGCACTCGGGAGGCAGAGCCAGGTGGATCCCTGTGAGTTCGAGGCCAGCCTGGACTACCAAGTGAGTCCCAGCAAAGGCGCAAAGCTACACAGAGAAACCCTGTCTCAAAAAACCAAAAAAAAAAAAAAAAGAATGAATATAGACTTTCATGGCTACAGAGGTGTCCAGCCTCGAAGGACTGAAGCATTATCCCTTTGCCAAGGGCATTTTCTGTCCATAATTTTTCAATGTCCTCCTTAGTTAAAGGTACGAAAATTTCTGCTGGGTCTATTCCTGCTAATTGACGAAGTCTCAATTTTCCTTTCCAAATCAAGTCAGAGATTTTTTCCACATAAATTTTTAATTTTTTATTTGGTTTATTTGGTAAAAATATCCATTCTAATATAATATCTTCCCTCTGCATTAATATTCCTGTAGGAGAATGCCTAGAAGGTAAAATAACCAAAATGCAATCCAGCTTTGGATCAATACGATCCATGTGCCCTTCATGTACTTTCTTTTCTACCAAGGCCAATTCTTTCTCAGCTTCAGGTGATAACTCCCTTGGACTATTTAAGTCCTTGTCACCTTCTAAGGTTTTGAACAAATTATGCAGTTCATCATTTTTTACCCCAACAATAGTTCGTAGATGAGAAATATTTCGAAATAATCTTTGAAAGTCATTAAGAGTCTGTAGTCTATCTCTACTAATTTGCACCTTTTGGGGTCTAATTTTTTGTGTGTATGCCTTTTTATAGTCTAGCTGTTCTGCCTTCTCATTGGTTGTAAACCTAAACACGTGACTGCCTTGTCATTGCCTGTATGTACCGCCCTCCAGGTCCTTAAAGGCATGCGCCACCACCGCCACGCACTTGCTATGGCTCTAAAATTCTGACCCCCAGGCAAGTTTATTTATTAACATACAATTAAAATCACATTTCAGTACAAGTAAAATACCACCACAGGAATTACAACTGGTTGTGAGCCATCATGTGTATGCTAGTAATGGAACCTGGATCCTCTACAAAAGCAACAAGTGTTCTTTGCTATTGTGTCATCTCCCCAGCTTACCGCACATTTAATTTTGGGATCAGTTCTGAGTTGGAGTGAGTGGCCCACACAAGCATGGACTCAGACTTCCTGCAGTACAGGTATATGTTTCCACAAGTTCTTGCCGGTGCACAAATGGAAGGAGAGATTTCAGGGTAGATATCTGTGGTGCTTTGTGTTCCCCAAAATATTGTGTACCCTAATAAACTTGTCTGGGGTCAGAGAACAGAAAAGCCACTAGATATTTAGGATAGGCAGTGGTAGCACACGCCTTTAATCCTAGCATTCCAGAGGCAGAAATCCATCTGTTCAAGGATACAACCAAGCATGGTGACTCATGCCTTTAATCCCAGAAAGCGAGCCTTTAATCCCAGGGAGTGGTGGTAGAAAGCAGAAAGATATATAAGGTGTGAAGACCAGAAACTAGAAGCATTTAGCTGGTTAAGCTTTCAGGTTTTTGAGCAGCATAGTTCAGCTGAGAGCCATTCAGATATGAGGACACAGAGGCTTCCAGTCTGAGGAAACAAGATCAGCTGAGAAGTTGACCAGGTGAGGTTAGCTGTGACTTGTTCTGTCTCTCTGATCTTCCAGTGTTCACCCCAATACCTGGCTCAGCTTTGATTTCATTAATAAAAACTGTTAAGATTCCTGCTACAGACATCTACATGTCAGCCAAAAACCAAGGTCACTTCAAATCACCACGTGACTTGAAATAACCAAAAAGAATACCAGCATTGTAACTGGAAGTGCAAAGGTGAGGCAGAGTATTCAGCCATCTTGGGGTGATTCAAGCAGACAAAGATCTCTAGTAGGGGGATATTAGTGGCCTGCTGCCTGTGCTGGGAGATCCACCAATATCCAAGCTAGGAGTGGAGGATTTGAAGGGCAGTTCATTCAAGCTCCCTATAGAAGGTAATGGTGCTGACTCCCCAGAACAGCAAAGCATGCTGAACTCCTCCCCCACCCAGGAGCTTCTTCCCGAAGCCAGAAGCTAGAGAGAGTGGTGAAATCGGGCTGATTTATACAAATAGATCCCCAGAGGGTGTGTCAACATTCAAAGGGCACTGTGCAAGGAAAACAGCCCATACCAAGCTTAATGATCTCATGTCACCTGAAGAGTCCTTGTGCAGTTTATCAGCAGGCTCAAGAAAGCAGCCCCAGAACACTAAAGGGGTCTTGTTCCATTTCTCTCCTGCAGTGCACAGCACAGGATTCTCAAGAGGACGTTTGGAGTGCATAAAAATCCATTTTACTATGCAGTAGTAGAGATCGGGCTTTGAGAAAGGAGCCCTGGGAACAGCCTGCTCAGTGTTGAACTGTAAACACAATTACACATGCCGGATAGACAGGGAAAGCCAGGTCACTCACCTCCTCTTTCAAAGCCTGTCTCTGAGGGTCTCTGACCTATAGGAACCCAGTGAAAGCCCAGTGATAATTAGAAAGATGCTTCATGGATTCTGCAGATAATTCATATTATTTCTTTGATTTTCTAACAAATTACTAGTATCATGTTCACTCATTAAAATTTATAGATAAGTATCATCTCTCCAAATCTCTATGTGTTGCAATACAAAATTGCCTAAATAATTCATGGTCTCAATTGAATTCTAGGTGATTGTTTTGATCCACATGGGAAAGCTGGATAAAGAATGAAATTAAGTGTCAAGAGTGTGGTTAAGTTTTTAGATACTGAGTTTGGACTTCCTTCAGCTAAACATCACATCGCATTCTGCCACAACTGAATTTCCTGAATTTTGTTTTAGTTTTAGTTTTCTAATTTCAGGGTAATTCTAGTTTATGTACAAAGGATTTTAAACATCTATGTTACGTTAGGAGTTAGCTCCACTCAAAGTTACTAATTAATAAGAATTAACTTTACACAGAACTCCCAGATGCATGAAAGTTATTTAAAAATCAAGCAACTTGAGCTAGAACTACAGATTTCTTTTTCTTTTATTTTTTTAAATCTTTGTGTATAGAGTGTGTGCATTTGCTAGTGTGGGTGTGGGTGTGTGCATGTATGCAGGTGTGTATACACATGTTTGTGCATACTTGTGCATGAAAGGTTGACTCCTGGTGTTTTTCTTTAACTGATCTCCATATTTTTTGAGACCAATCTTTAAATAATCAAAAAGTTCATGGATTTGGCTAGAACGGTTGGCCAGTAAGTTTCAGGGACCTTCCTGTCTCTGCACTCTTCCCCCAGTGCAGGGGTTCCAGGCATATGCCACTGGGTTCTGGGGATCTGATCTCATGATCCTGTGCTCATATCAGCAGGCACCTTACACACTGAGCTATCCCCCTAGTCTCCAGAACCAAAGCTTTCTAAGAATCATCCTTGAAGTTCCCATGCAACCAAACTTACCTCATTGAGAAAAGAGTGTTACACAGTAATCAAAGGCAGAATATCTGCTGTAATCAATACAGAAAAATATTTCCACAGCAACGAAACCATCCAGGGTCAATCTAAGCACGTGAACCAGCACTTTTAACAAAATGCCTGTGAGAGCAGCACTGCTCTTTGTGCCATTCACTACGCTCTCAGGCTTTCCATTAGCTCTGGCTACTGAACCGTTGAAATGGAGCCTGTTATGATGGAAGATCTGAATTCTGAACTTTATTTCATTTAGTGCATTTCAAATTAATAGTCACCTATGGTAAGTGACTATCATATTGGATTCCACAGATCTAGATAAAATTGGATTTGAAAAAAAAAAAGAAAAGAAAACACAATGTGGATACAACAAGAGTAGTGTAGAGCAGAAAAATGCCGATTAAGTAATCAAAGGAATGCGTTAAAGCAGTGACTCTCAACCTGTGGGTCACAACCCCTTTGGCAAACCTCTATCTCCAAAAATATTTACATTAGACTCATAACAGTAGCAAAATTGCAGTTATGACATAGCAATGAAAATAAAATAATTTTATGGTTGGAGTCACCACAACATGAGGAAGTGTATTAAAGGGTTTTAGCATTAGGAAGGTTAAGAACCACTGTATTAGAGACATGAGCTTACTTATTACAATTACTTACAATTACTTAGTTGTGAATTACTTACAGTTCACTAGGGTGATACACATACCTGTGTGCTAGCACTTGGGAGATATAGAAAGATTAGGACTGCTTAGTGCCTGCGGGGCCAGTCTGTGTCACTAAAGACTATCTCAAGGAACCAAAATAAATAAATAATATAACAATAGGGGCTAGAGAGATGGTTCCGTAGTTAAGATCACAAGCTGCTTTTCCAGGGGACCAGGGTTGGTTGCCAGCAGCCAGATGGTGGCCCACAACCATCTGTAACTCCAGTTCCAGATGATCCACTTCTGGCTGCCATTGGTACCAGATATACTTGTTTACAGACACACATGCAGAGCAAATACTTGTATATACAATAAATAAAATGTGTGTGTGTGTGTGTGTGTGTGTGTGTGTGTGTGTATACACATGTGTATATAAATACAAGTGCAACAAGTTGAATCTATTAGTGGAAAAAAATCTTCCTATAATTCATTGATTTTGTTTGTGTGTGTATATGCAGGTATGTGTCCACACGTATCTTCAGGTACCAAAGGCAAGAGGTTGATATTAGATATCTTTCTTTGCCATTCTTTACCTACTTTTTTTGAGGCAGAGTCTCTCACTGAACCTGGAGCTCACTGTTTCTAACTAGCTAAGCAGCTAGCTCTAGGAATCCCCTTGTCTCTGCTTCCCCAGTGCTGGGCAGACAGGCATTCTGGCTTTTTATATGAATGCTGGGTCTTCTAAATTGATCTTCATGCTTAACTAGCATACTCTTTACTCACTGAACCTACCCTGCTTTAAAAAAACAAAATAAAATTTCACTCTGTTTTGACAACTCATTGCATTTCAACAAGAAGTCCACAGAGTTATAATAACTGCAGACTCCCAATTACATGGACTCTAATTTGATGACATAAGTCACCTTTTTCACATAATATGTTATTATGAACATCTTTCCATATGTAAAGGACCTACCAGCTCCCTGTAGAGGATTATGTAGCATCTGCGAATCACTTTCAGACATTGCTATGTAAAATCATTATCTATAGAGCTTTCTGTGATAGATTACAGAGCCAGAGCATTTAGCTAATGTGGAGCAAGAGGTGAAGGCCCCTCCCCATGAAGCAGCATTACTTCTTCACATGTGACTGTCAAGCCATCACCTTTTATTAAGAGTAGAAGATAAAGTCACTTGAGTACCTCCCAGGTCCCTGGATGTTTACAGTAATCATTTTTCCTGAATCATAGGTTTAAAAACCAAGCGTATTTTCAGGCAGAATTGATGAATTTCAAAATACTTCTGTGAAATATTTGAAATGAAATGTTTCTCTTCCTTCAATATTGTACTCTTCAGGGCATTAAGAAAAAGATGCCAGACATTTAGATGATATCTTCAGAGGAGGGAGCACGGCTCAATTAGTAAAATGCTTGCCTTATAGCATGAGGTTCTGAGACTCCCAGAGCGCTCCTGAAAAACACCAGGTGTGGTGGAGTGTACATATAATCCAAGCCCTTGAATAACATATACAGTTAAATTCCTGGGGGTCACTGGCTTACTTGCTACTTGGGTTGTAGGCCAGTGTAAGAACTCTGATTCAAATAAAAGGTGGACAGAACCTGTGGTTGTTTGAATGAGATGTCCCCAAATTTTTGGGCATTTGGATATTTGGTCCTTAGATGATAGCACTACTGTGGAGATTTAGTTGGCATAGTCTTGCTGGAAGCAGTGTGTTACTGGGGTCAATTTCGGGTTTCCAGAGCTATGCACAATTCCCACTTCATTCTCTCTGCTTCCTACTTGCAGTTTGAAGATGTGTCTTATCAGCTTGCTACTCAAGCCACCTTGTCTGCCTGGCTGCATTCTTCCCCATCACAGTGGTAATGGGCTCTTATTCTCTGGAACCATAAGCCCAAATAAAACCTCCTTCTATCAATTGCCTCTGTCATGGTGTTTTATCACAGCAACAGAAAAGTTACTAATACCAAACCTAAAGAATGTTATCCTAGGCTGTCCTCTGTCCTCCATGTGCATATGTGCACTTGCACACATGCACTAACACATACCAACACATGTACAACAGAGAGAGAGAGAGAGAGAGAGAGAGAGAGAGAGAGAGAGAGAGAAGAAAAGAAAATAAAAGAATAAGAAATAATATCCTCAACTTCTATCATTCCTATGCTTAATTGGACTTTGTGAAGATGTCCAAAGAGGCACAATGTTTCATTGGGAGAATGTTTTTACATAGACATTCATGATGCATGTATTCATTTAGTGTCCACTGAGTCCAAATACGAATCAGCTTATTACTGATATCAATTATAAGGAAGGTGAAAAAAAGTCATCTGTGTGTCTCCAAGCTATGCTTATTCTCTGTGGAAAATGTATATAACAAATGGATGAAGACACAATAAGTCTTCATAATGCATTATGGGAACATACAAGAAGAACACTGACCTGGGAAGTGATGGGGGAAAAAGCACAGTTGTTTCAAGGAACCTAAAAGGTGACATGAGTCAGGTGCAGGGAAGTTATATGTACCCAAGATCAGCTCCAAGACAGCCCGTGTCGTATGGAACATGTGGGGAAGAAGAAGTCATTTTTGCATTGTTAACTTAAGGTCTCTTGGGATGGCTGGACCATATCATCTAGTTAAAACTTAGATATAAAAACTCTAAAGCTCAGAGGGGAGGATGAGGACGCAGACATTTGCAGAAGAAAAGGTAACAGCTAATGAGCTTTTCCTTGAGCAGTGTGCAGAACAAGGTGCTTACAGGGACAAAGGGCAGAGGAGGGAAGGGTAATTGCAGCATGGACAAAATGAATGGGAAGTCAAAAAGCCAATGCTTAAGAGGCAAGAGGCAGAGAACGCTGAGGACACAGGTGATGAGAATGTTCTGCCCTAGGTGGCAAGACCATGGACGTTTCAAAATTCTAATCATTAGAGTATTCAAATATGTTTATAAAATCTGGGAAATAAGGGTAAAATCATCTTACATTTGACAATTGGTGCAGTTAATGACAACCTACCCATCAACTGCTACAACACTGTAAGGAAGAACTTGCTTTAGTGGACTGAAGGAAACTGTAAGCCAAGTGTGAAAGGGGTAGATGAATGGAAGGGCTTCTTTGAATATTTCCCATAACACCTGTGATGACTGAGGGGCTAAGGTGCTAGACTTATAAGGTCCACATAAAAAAAGGAGGCTTCAGTCATGTATGACTATTGTGATAACCTATAGGTAGGCCTATGACCAAGTGTATCTGTTCTAGACTCAGTGACAAGCTTTGATCAAAAGAACCTTTAAAGTAGAAATCCCATATATTCATGTCATGACAAAACAAGGAAGATGACTGATACATAGATTCAGGCAGACTAGAAATAACCATACAAATGTTAATTATTAAGGCCCATTATTACAACAACTTGGTCCTTTAGATTTTGGTCTGTATGTCAGCCTACTTTATACCAGAGTTGAAGAACAGATTGAAAAGTCTACTCCCCATGGAGTGTGTGGAGAGGAAACAGCCAGAAATAAATGATGCCTTTTGCACATAATTTAGACTTAAGGGGTCCAATGGGAAACTGCAGTGAGCCACAATAGCCTTCTGTAGATGGTGTGATGTGAGCTTCCTGACAGAATGCCCCATGTCAATGGGAAGGATAATGATGGGATGACTGGCTGCTTCTTGCTCCTTTCATTTGGTTAATTTGAATACATTCTTTATACAAATTGTAACTGCTGTCATTTTGATAATACTCCAATTTGAAAATTTGGATTGTTGGGTGCAGGCCATTGCCAGCTCTAAACAAATGGTGGGTTGGCTAGCAAAAGATTTGAAGGGCACTCTGGCAATGGTCACAGACAGACTCTTCTTGTGCTGTGAAGTCTCCAGTGTAGGCCAGATTTCCCAACTGCTATTATATTCAAAATGAAACAGGAGTTTATAAAACTCTACTAAAACCCCTGTGGACCTACACATTGATGAGTCAACTGGAATCTTCCTCTCTTTTGTTTTGCTTTCTTCTTATTCATTCTTTTGCTTTTTGGTTTCTGTGCTGGATCAAACCCAGGAAATGATATATGGTAAGCACATAATCTCCCACAGACTTGAATCTCCAGCCTTCTTTGTGTTTGTATCATATAAACCACTCACCCCTAGCATCCAAAATACATAAATGATTGTCTCTGCAAAGTGTGCAATGAGCTAAGCAGTAGAATAAGGTAGGATTGAAAGTGTTTTGACATTTAAACAAGACAAAGACCATCTTAAAAAATATCTATTTCATTATTTCTATTGCAGGGTTATTTCCGCAGATTCTGGAAGAGGGCACTGGGCCTCCAGAAGCTGAAATGACAGGTGGTTGTGAGCTGCCTGATGTGGGTGCTGGGAACTGGGTCTTCTGTAAGTCAGAATAGCTTACATTCACAGAATTTATGGAGAGAGTCCCAAGATAAATGAAATTGTGTACCAAATCAACTTAGTAGTCTTTCTGTACTTGAAACAAAACTGAACAAAACCAAGACAGCAGTAAGCAATACCAGTGTTAAAAGAATTCTAGATTCTTAGAGAATGAAAAGCTGTTCTGAGTCCCTTTATAGTACAGAGTTAATCATTCCCTTGGCCATCACCATCAATGGATGCCAAACTCCTTCTACACTGGAGCAATTTTCTTTAGTGTCAGTGTAAACAGGATGTTTGCCAAGATTTTTATTTAGCTGTTTAATTGCTGTTACACTTAGTCCAAAGCCACAGGCTCAAAGAAAGTCATCTCATTTTCAAAGTGTTACAAATAATAGTAGGTTAACTGTTGAGAAATAATAGTTTCAGATGTGTTTCATTCGTTTATGCTGTGTAATATTTGTTTAATGATGCAAAGATGTATTGCATTCTTTTATGTTGCATTTGTTTAACTCTTTAAAGCTGTGTTACTTTGTTTGCCTAAAACACATAATTGCCTAATAAAGAGATGAATGGCCAATACCTAGGCAGGAGAGGGCTAAATAGGAAAAGAGAATAAATAGAAGGATAATTCTAGGCTCTGGAGGAGTGAGGAGTGAGAAAAGGAGGAAAGAATGATACAAGGGCCAGCTACACAGCCACACAGCCAGCCACTCAGTAAGAAGGAAAGAAAGATATATAGAAGAAAGAAAGGTAAAAAGCCTAGAGGCAAAAATGTCGTTAAAGTGAAAAGGGATAATTTAAGTCAGAAAATCTGACTAGAAACAAGCCAAGCTAGGGCTGAGCATTCATAAGTAAGATTAAGTCTCCATGTATTTATTTGGGAGATGGGTGGTTGGCCCCCAAAGAGGAAAAAAAAAAACAGCTACAGTTAACAAGTAGGTTAATCTCATGGTGTGCTTTCTCAACAGCACACAGGCAGTCTTCAGGGCTTGGAAATTATTCTTTGTAGAGTATTTAAGTGACCCTCATCTCATAATTCTGGCCCATATTTACATGTTTTTTATCATAAGCTAGCCACCAACTTGCCTATGCCTACTTCTTATTTTATAACCTTCAAGAAGCAAAGATGGGGCATGGTGTATAACATGAAAATGTAGGCTGTAGACACTGATGGCAGAGAAGAGAACTGAGGGGCTCTTCCCAGCACACTCTCTTCCCAGGCTTCACAACATCCATCTTTCATTTTGATGCTTTGGCTGACATAAGAGGTCAGCAGGAACTTTTTTTTATTATTAAAAATTCAGAGATCCTAGTAGGAAGAGATTGCTGTTAAAGGATCCTCTAGCTTCTTTAAGTCTTTGTCATTATATGAAATTGAAGGTTTTTAGGGGGAAGAGAGGAAAAGAGTATCAAACCAAGTAGGTCTCAATATAATACTGCTCTATCTACACTCAAACTATGAATTTGTAAGAGTTGCATTTCTACCACTTACACAGCTGCATGATTGGCATCTGTTCTAGAATTCTGCTGTGGCTTTTGAATCTCACCAATGACTGAGGAATGGACACCAAGGTGATTGTGTGTGTGTGTGTGTGTGTGTGTGTGTGTGTGTGTGTGTGCACATTCACTGTGTTATATACTTCACAGGATAAATTTAGGAATTTTCTGAGGGTGTGTGAGTACACCTGGGAGTCCTAAGTAATAGACTTAAAGGATGAGCAACAAATGACATTAGAGAGGAACCATCAGGTTAAAAAAACTCAGGAGGCTTGATCTAAGGCAGGAGAATTAGATGATGCTATTTTTCTGACAGCAGTTAAAATGGTTAGACAATCTGGCCAGACTTAACTCTTGTTTTGTTTTATTTGTCTTTGTTTTTATTTGAAAGACAACTTTGCTTTCTTTTTGGAGAATTAGTTGAAATGTAAGAAAAGCTTTCCTGTTACTATTCTGTGGTAAAGATCAGCACCCCAATTGGTCTCTTTTCTTCACAAAATAGCAACAGCTACAACAAGAACAAGAACGGCAACAACTTTTGAAATCCTGTATGAGTTTTCCTCCTTCTCTGTCTTTGTACACATTTCTCCCACCGGGATCTCTCCGTATTTTTAATGACAGCCTCTTAAGTCAGACAAATATCACAGTATAGGACAGAACTCCTGAAGTCTGGGAGCACAGTTGGCTGCTTCTCTGTCATCCATGTCGTGAGGCTCTTAATTAAAAACAAGAAGCCTCATATTTTCTTATTGTATTGTCCCACAGCATGATTTAGCCATTTATGGAACAAAGATAAATTATTCTGCTTATGTAGGAATAGAGGTTGTGTAAGAATAAAACTATCTTGGTTTATTCTAATTTTGTTCACTTCTATTTATTTTCCTTCCCACTACCAAGGGAACCCAAGTTAGCATTTTCTTTTGCAGATATTATAGAAATGACTAAAATTTGGTGCAGTCAACTTTCAAACGAGGAACATTAATAGATATCAAGAACAATGCTTTAAATGACAAAAGAAGAGGTGTCAAGCCATCGAGAAGATCACACCTCAAAGTAAAGCATTTGTACCCACAGCCTTGATCAGAGAAATCTCTCTTTGCAGTTGTCAGTGGGACAATGAAAAGATCCATGGCTGCAAGGATACAAAGAAAAAGGTACCATTGAGGACTGGGCTCTAAACATGACATTCCTACCACCTGCTGTGGCTTAGAGAGCATCCTGATGGAGGTAGAAAGACTGAGAACTGAAAGTAGGGTCTTGTGAATGTTAGCCATCATTGTACAAACTGTTTTATCCCACCCCACCTCCTCCCTAGCAGTTGTATAATATGAAGTTAAGAACACTACCTTTTCAATTTTAAAGGATGTGTTATTGACTTATTCATCTTTTCTAGTATAACTAATAACTTTCCAGTTTGGAGCAACACCTCTGCTCCAAATCATGTGGCTAGGGCAGGCAGAACTCAACAGAACTCAGTCCAGGGTTTCTAGACCCGGCCTGCAAGAGGACTCTGGCAATACCTCCATACCAACCAGGAGCCTGCTGCCAGAGGGTAATCACGTAACTAAGAGTTACTTGATCTGTATTAAGCCTTTCAATCTCTGATTCATTTGAGATGTTGTGACATACAAACGCAAGAAATCCAAAAGCATGAGCAAGTACAAGCTGGCTCTAGGCATTGCTCACTAATAACAAAGCATTATTGATGCTCATCTACTAGCTGAGGAGGCATGGTAGCTTCTGTATTTTGTCCCATTCCATGTGTTTTTAGTAAAATCTTGCATATTCCATAAAGTTCCCAATGCCTCAGATTCTCCAACTCACACATCTCTATGAAATAGTGCATCATTCTTGACAAACTGTACCTTATAACATCAGATGCAGAATGAATTGCTACTTGTGAAAAATTGCTCTTATTCTCTTTGAATTATTTTGTCTAATATAAAACAGCAATCATTCAATTGAACAACACTGCTGCTACTTACAGAAGCTGTGACAATATGTAATAGAGATCCAGGCAGAAAGACAAACATTGTGTTTTCAAATGCCCTTGTTTTCACCCCACTGTCACTGGCTAGTATGGATAACAGCAAAACCTTTTTCTTCTCTCAGGTTTAGAAAATATACCAGCCCCAAATGAACACACAAAATGCAATCTGTTATAAAGACTCACCACTACTAGATGTGTCATTCAGGTTTAGCAGTCCTCCTCCTAGCCCTCGGTAACTATGGTAACTGTAGGTCCCATTGCCATTGATGTACAATACCTCCTGTGAGCCTGGAACAGTAGATGTTGAGTAGGTGGCCTGGGCTGCCTCGGGCTTGCACTGTTTGTCAGCAGGAGTCATTTCGTCCTGCAATGAAACAGCATTACATCATTGTGACATTCCTGTTCTACTTCACCTTGCACACTCTCAAAGCCAGCCACATGACTGCCACTGGGTAAGACAATTCCCTACTGTGAACATTAAGCTAATGTATATATTTTCTCCATCTTTGCTAAATAATAATGACAATAATAAAAAAAGCAAGGCAACAATGTGGAAAGGTTATAGATGGAAAACATGACAATTTCCAACTAAATCAAAAATGAGAGAGAAAGAGAGTGCTACACAAGCACCAAGAGGTGAAAGTCACCTAAAGGACCACTGGCAAGTGAATGGACAGAGAAATCAAGGGACACGTACGTAGTGGGATCCTGTTCGACCTTGAAAACAGGTAAAGAAACCCTCATATGTACTATAAAACCAATGAAGCCCAAGGACATTTGTTGAGTGAGTAAGTGTGTGCTGTAATAAAGCAGATGCTGCAGGGGAGGTGGCTGAGAAGTCAAAGGCACAGAATGGTGGTCCCCAGGTCTGTGTGGAGTCAGGCTGGAGAACAGGGTTTCATCGCACAGAGAAGTAGGAGCATGCACCTGGGATCTATACTTAATATTTCTCTCCTGATATTGGGGAAGTGACTGGGAGAGAAGGTGGCTTTTAATTAATAGAAAACAACTTTAAGCAACAAACTAAGACTAAAAACACACAGAAAGTGATTACAGTGGAAGATAAAAAATATTTAACAAAATTTGATCTTTTATTTGTTCACTTCTCCTATCTCCCGCCTTTCATTTCTTCCTCATTTTCTTTCCTGTTTCTTCCTTTCCTCATCCCCTTTCTATTTTATTTTATTGTTTAAAAACATCAACAATTTTGATTGAGTACAGTCTCTTCACTAGGCCTGTTGCCTTCATTCTAGGAGCCTGACAAAGGCCTTAGCAAACACCCGGTCCTTCAGCCTTTTGCCCTTCTGTTTGCGTACCCATTCACCATCATCCACGAAACTACCTTTACCCCAGCCAAAAAGGTGACTTGTAAGGGAACAAAAAAATTAACTTTGTAATAAATGGTATATTTTCAATGACAAAATGATTGAATTTCTCTTTAGCTGTGAGTGTACAAAGTCTAAAATATATGCAGCATAACTAGTTTAATTTCACTTGCTCTGTACATTATATGTCTTCTGACTTCATCCTTCCCTTAATGCTTCCATGTTGAGAATGACCTTCTCCAAGCAAGACAAGATCTTTACCCCCAAGCCATATCCCTAGCCTTCTTTGATTTTCAACAAGAAATATTTCTATAAATCTATTTCTAATAGATTTTAGGGGTGAATTTTTCATAATCAGGAGTGTTTTGCATGGCTTCAGATCAGAATAAAGTAAACATTGAGTAGAGCATGTAATTGTCAGGTCTTTTCCCAGCTGCTACAAAAGGGAAACAGTGAATAAGATTGTTCTACAGCTGAGCTATATTATATTGATATCTCATCTTTCCTATGATGAAAACTTGGCATGATTCTGTTCTTGCGTAAGGTGATATACTCAGCTCAAATGAGTCTGTTTCACTCAGCCATGGGTAAGGGGCACATGATCTACAGCTTTCATATTTATTTCCAGTAAGATTATAAAAGAGAACTCACAACTTGATGACATCCCAATCTTAATGGTACAGTAATACCAGTGACTTAATTTCAAAGTAAAAAATAAGAAGAGAGAAGAAATGGAAAAGAAAATTTACATGGCATGAAATTTGAAATTTGTTGTAATTTATTTACTAATATAACTATTTTAAAAGTAACAAAATGATGCTTCTGAATTTACCTCATGCAAACATGAGCTGATCTAAATTGGTATACAGTTTGAGTGTCAGGTTACAACTGCAAAGCTTGTCCTTTGAACCACAGAACCCCTGCAGGGTGTATTACCTTCATATAGCACTTTTTCTGGGAGAAACTGTCAAGTCAAGCAAAGACCAAAATAGAATTAGCATCTGTTGCTGCTGCCAGCTCTACTTCCTGACAGTCCAGTTGGTAGTTCTAGTTGTCTTATTTTAATTTTTTTACCAATGAAAGAGCACCCAGAGAAGGTGGGTTTCAGACTATGGTTCTCTGTAGAAAAGAATATGGAGTCATGAGACCCACTTCTGATAACTGAAACATTTAAATACATTTCTATTTGATACATAGGCAAATACTATATTTGTTTTGTTTTGTACTTAAGATGAAGCTTAAATAATGTGGGACAGTGAAGACGGTGTTTCTGGAAATCTGTTGTTGAAAGTATAGGTCATAACAAGCAGGACTCAGGTAATCAGGTTAATGACAGTGATATGAACAAGACTCATCAATAAATCACTGTGAGTAGTGTACAAACAGCTATCATGGGACCAACTGTGTTGGGCAGGGGCATTGAAATAATCAAGTCAGATCTTGGGGTATCTCTTACTTGATTCATCAGTTCTTCCAGTGAAACAGTTTCCTGTGTAGGTGTGCCAACATCTCTTTATGGGCAAAGCACTATCTATATGCCATCTGAGGTAAAAACATTGCCTTGAAATTCAAAACTGAATGTGCAAGTAATGTTAACATTTTTATTTTGTGAGTGGGGACTTTGATCATTTTAGATATTTAAAAATAATTTGAGATATTGGAATTCAACCAGTGTTCTATGCAAATATTAAAAAATTATCAAACACTATAAATCTGTTACACCTGTCCCAAGCAGTTCTGATTACATATACTCAACTGTTTATATTAATTCTTCCATATTAACATAGGTGTGGCATATATGTCCTAAGTGTGAGTTTATTAAGCTCACCAAAGAATGAATAGATGGATCTATGATGCTTACACATGCTGTGGAAGTTGGTTGTTGATTTCCCCCAAAGGCCCATGAGTTATAAACTTGGTCCCCATGGTGAGGTTACTGGGAGCCTCAGAGCTGCCTAACAAATGGAAAGTCCTAAGGTCCGTGGGGACAGAGTTCCCACAGGACTGTGGGGTCTCAACCACCCTTCCTTTGCTACTCATTTGCTTTATGGTTCAGGAGGTAAAAGATTTGCTTTGCCTTGTTTTCTCAGTCCTTGCAACTGAGGTAATCCCATCATATGCCCAAAGCAACACAGGCCCTTGATTGCATGCTAACATGTCTCACAGGGTGAGGTAAATAAACTTATAACTACCTCTGGGGTTTTTATTATTGTAATACAAAGCAAGTAATAAATATACTCAGATTATTTTCTCATGTGTCCACCTATTTCCTCTAAAGGTATTATATTCTTAAACTGATCTCTATGAAATCTGTATGGTTTTTAGGGAAAACATCTGAGTGTCTCCCTGAGGTTATGAGTTATGGAATACTGACATGTGCCATACTACATCCTTTCTCTGTAGCAAGATTAACAGCTTTATTTCACTGGGAACTCACCAAATGACTGCATCAAAGCATTATGGAAATGACTCAGCTCTAAGATATTCCTTCTGCCAAGACATAGCTATTGAAGTCTCAAAGCAAAGGACATCAGAATGCTCTCTGTTCTTGGGCTATTTGTGAGGGCAATCCTCAGTTCTACCACTCACATGGCGTAAATCATCTGGGATTTTGGTTCTAGGAAAGGGACAGCTCTCCTGAGATACAGTGGCCTCTCATGTCCTGTTCGAAAGTGACAGGAAGATCCTCTCACCAGAGAGGGTCTTGTTATGTAAAAGAGGCGACATTATTACTGCAGTGTTTTCTCATGTATTCTTTGTATGGTAGAATTAATTTTTATTATTAAGTATACTGTTTTAGAAATTTGACTCTTACTTTATTAACTGCTGTTCAAAACTGCTGTAGCCTGTAGCCATACTGGGAAGGCAGAAAACTAATTCTATTAATAAGCAAAGCCAACTTTCTGGGGATTATTTGCATTCAAACACAGATTTGCATTATTAGTGTTTTGGCAGTCCATTGTACCTAGAGAAATAAAATATACAAATCTGCCAATATAATATGTTCTGTAGTGTCTTTTGGACAAAAGTTTAATGGAAGTTAATTCATGTTTTGTCTTGAGGGCTAATCATTTTTAAAGAGAGATAATTTTAATAACATTAAAAGGTATATATGCCTTGGAGTCATGTTTTACCTTTGCCATCATCTTCCAATAATTAATATTTTAATAGTGAGTGAGTGCTCCATTCTTTCATAACTATCAGTTTACCCTGAGTACTAATAAAGTCTTTTTATAAAAGAGGGCCATATTAACATACTACAAAGGTTCATATCTACACAGTGAAATACATTTAGTTAATCTACAAGAAAAATGAGTAACATTCCCTTTCATTAGAAATATTTTAAAATTTATAGTACATAAAAATAAGGGTCAACAATTGAATAACCACAAACAATACTCTAGACAATTCACACACATCTCTTCCCACTCCCTCTTTCACACACACACACACACACACACACACACACACACACACACACACACACGTTTTGATAAAAATATTTAACAGAATAAAGAAGTATTTTTTGTTCACTTTTACAATTAGACTGTGGCCCCATCTATTTTTATCTCCCTCCTACCTTCAACATAAACATACATTTGCATTTCATGGGTAGAGCAGGCTTATAAGAGAGCAGGCATTTGCTTTTCCAAGGAGGGCAAGACTGGGTGGATTGGAGAAGAGACTTTACTTTCAGCTGTCGGACTGTGACATGTCCTTTGAACTCCTTTGTGTCCCACCCCCAGAAACTGGACAGCTTCATACTAGGGTCTGCAATTGTTTTCTTGTTCCTTGATGGACCACACAGGTGGAGTCCTAATACCCTCAGGCACATAAAGAAATTTTTACTCAATATCTTCCACAAATTCTCTCTTTAACTGAAAGTTAATTGTTTCCCTGTGAGGGTCCAACAGTAGGTTTTTATAAATATGGCCTTGAAAAGGTAACATTAGATTAACTTCCTCTCTCAACACTTCCAGAATTTTTGATTTTGGATTTTATGTTATCTATATTTACCAAACATTATTTTTATGACAACATTTTCTATACAGACAAGCAGAACACACCAGTTAGATTGTAGGTGGAGTCAGTATCAGTCACACCCTATCTGTGTTTGCTTGTCACTTTTGTTTTTTTTAACAGCACCATGGAATTTGCAAAACACTTCTCCTAGAACACGGAATCATATTTTTAGAACATCATGAGGTCCGTAAAGAGCAAGGCATTATTGATTCACCTTTTCAAGATGAAGAACCTTGAATTAATCCATAATCTTTTTGCTAAAGAACAGTAAACATGTGGACACAATGCAGTTTTCAATTTGCCCTAATTTTCTGTAAGCTGATTGTAGATTTCAAGTGTCCCTACATGTTCTTTGCAGTTTATATGATGGAACATTTTTACTTAAGATACATATTTTTAAATTCCTCCCTTGCTTTATGAGTACAAATGGGGCTAGTGAGTACAATTCAGTCCATGTTCAAACCACCGGAAATACTTCTTGATTCTAAAAGCTTCTCTTCTCCCATTGAGAGTATTCCAGAAATAAGTACATTGATAAGAGTTTCCAGAGCACTATTGAAAATGCTCTTCAACCAGCAGGAAGCTATCTGCCATGTCTGTGCCTGAACATATTCTGTGGGATAATGGGAATAGGCCTTTGATGACTTAGTCCATCCTTACAGACTTTAGCCTGGCTGGTATATGCTAACACTCAGAAATTGATATCTTACATGCACTTAGAAGGACCCCATATTATCATCTCCACTTGAGGGCTATAAATGGTTAAGATGCCAAGATTGCAAAAATTTTCCCCAAGCAACACAGACAGACACTATTGAAAGTCATATTTGGATGGACTTCACATCATGCAATAATAAGTTTGATTATATTTATTTCTGATCTAAGAAATTAAACTCTTAGGAGGATAGCTATATCCAGAGATTCACCAAACCTTTTGAGTTTTTTTGGTCTGATATGTTCTCTGTAGAGTTATTTAAACACACCAACATACATGATTTCATGAGCAATAAAGTAATATTCCATGTATAAGTAGAAACTAATAAAGCTGCACTGAGAGAATGGGGGTACCATGATGGTTACAGAGGCTATGTGAGGGCTGGAGAGGGAAGAAATAGGGAGCTGTCAATCAAAGAGTGCAACATTACAAGTAGGAGGAGTCAGTTTTGAGATATATATCACATCAAGGTGATTTTGATAGTCAATGCATTTTATATTTCAAAGTAATTAGATTTCAAGAATCTCACCATAATAAATGATAGGGAAGTGAGGCAATGGCTATGCCCACTAGCTTGATTGAATCATTCTGCACTATGCAGGTATATAAAACATCAAATTGTACTCTCTGAATGTTTGTAATTACTTCCCAAATAAAATAAAAAACAAGGGTTCCTTGATGATAGCCATTCCAACTGGTTGGGATGGAATATCAAAGAAGTTTTAATTTCCATTTCCCGAATACCTAAAGATGCTGAACATTTTTAAAGTTGTTTATTGGCCATTGTATTTTTTAACTATTTTAGTTAATTGGATGGACATGTTGAGTGGTATTTTTGTATTTTGTTTTTTGTTCAGTTCTTTACATATTCTCAACATTAACCCCCATGAACCTAGAGCAGGAAGTACTAAAGGCAGAACAGTACAACTGGGGTGGGGTCAAGGAGATGGGGAAAGGGAGTAGGTTGTGTAACCAAACTAAGCCTGCATGAAAATACCATATGGAAATCTGTTACTTTGTATTCTTATTAAAATTATATACTAACTTGTAGAACATGTAGTTAAGAATTTATTATGCTTCTTATATATATATATATATATATATATATATATATGCTTGTAGAAAATACACAAAACAACATCAGAACCAAAAGTCTAAAATAATAGCAATTTTTTGAAGTGTGTGTGTGTGTGTGTGTGTGCGCGCGCGCGTGCGCGCGTGTGTGAAGCAAAGGTTTAAGATTCATTGGCATCAAAAATACAAAATAAATACATTAGCACAAACCTCAAACAAATTACAGTGGATTCCTGTCTCTGAAGAAGAAACCAGGAGAGCACACAGTCATCAACAGGTAAGAATCTCTGCCATGCATGTGAGGTTTGATTGTTGGCAGTTTTCAACCTAAATGTTACAATTTGCTCCTTAGTGATTGATTAAAAGTCCCTGCACTTAAATTAAGAAATCTCTTTCCATAGGTCAGTGCTTGTTATTTTGGCAAAAGTGAATATTTTAAAGACAATTCCTATGAGATTCCAAAAAAAGACTGCAAGGCCTTTTCCCAGTAGTTTTGTGTGTCACATGCAGAATTTCTCATCACAGAGAAATCTTTCAGTAACAGTAGATATTTTTAACATTAATCTTCACTACACTTTAGGAATAAGAAGTGATTTATACTAGTAATACAGTGTGCTTTCTTTCTTTATTAGAATTTACATTATGAAGGCCTCAAAATATCTATGAAGTCATCATTTTTATCTACAGCTGGACTCTACTGATTAAAAATACTTTTAGGCCAGGCAGATGGCTTCCAACGTAATGGTATCTTTCAGATATGACTTATTTATCGTAGCAGTCACTTAGTGTGACACTGAGAATTCTTACTACTCACAAGAAAAATTCATCCAGAACACAGATATTCAAAAAATACAAAACCCAGAGATGATAGAAGAGGTTAATCTTTTCATTTTTTTTTTCTTGAGCAAGTAGGAAATCCTGACTAATGATGTTATTTGAGCTATGATGCTGTGAAGTAATCATTGATAGTTTCAAAATTAGAGACAGGTGTGCTATCATGGTTGAGTAAGCAGAATGGAATACAATCCCTCCTAATGTCACTCTACAGAAAGGATTCTTTCACAGCTATCTTTGATGAACACAATGTTCACATGGTAAACATACTTCCATGGGGATTATGTATCTTGAAAGAGCCATGTAACTGAGATCTTAATTTCTACACATTAAAAACAAGCTTATAGATGATTATAATTTAAACCGGGTGTAAAAATTACCCATCCATTTTTGGTAGTTTGAATATATTAATTATGAAGCAGTCAAACCAAGGTAATTAGAAAACCATCAATACAGCAAAGTCTGACTCACTGAGGGATAATGGTTTTTATACTAATGTGAAATTAAATTTTAAAAGGAGCATGCATGAGAAACCACAGAATGATCTAAAAATAAATAATCTAATGAGGAATTTAAAGCCCACTATGTAAGCCTGAGTGTGTGTTAGGTAGACGTGCAGACCTGAGCTCTTTGCTAATATTTTTACTTTAATAGAATTGTTTCCTTCCTGTTTCCTTCCAGGTTATGTGAAGTGTCTGACTTAGCATATTGGCTATGAATGTAGTATGTTACAGTGTTAATATGACAGAAGATAAATGTTTCTATATTGCTTTAAATAAGATGAAAAATTAATAGTTTGCAATGAACCAATTTATCAAAAAATGGTAATTTTTAGTAATTCTTTGTTTTAATTTTTATATACATATATACATGAAACTAATAAATCTTCATAAACTACTTGAATTTGGTAAGCAGCAGCTCTCTGCCCACTCCCCCACCTTAAGATTCTGGATATATACTCCATGTCAGTGGGAATAATAAGCAACTTTTCCTTCCATTTTGATTTCCTAGAAGTCTCCATTCTCTATATTCCCTTGCAACGTTATATCTGTGCCTTTGCTGGCATCTACAGATTTTCAGCAAGGGTCTCTAAGTCTAAAGCCACGATGCAGATCTTTGCTCAGGCCTAGATTTGAACTACCTGCAAGACACAGCTACACACAGACCTCATGAATACCCTGAGGCAGTATGTCTAAGTTAACCTGTTTTTTCACTCTTTCCAGTTTCCAGGTGTAATTTGTTCTGCTTTCTGAATGCTTTCACTTGACTAACGATACTGTCTGGTCTTCTGTTCTAAAAACCCCTGTTCTAACCAATAGCATCTTTGAAAACTCTCCTATTTATAATCTAGAATATTTTTTTAATGATCTAATTTTATTTGTAATTGAAAACTTTAAGCAATGTTCTGTGAATGCTTTCCAGTTACTCGGCTAAGCACTTAACTAAGTGCTGTGTGCTTGTCAATCAGCAAATAAAACAGACCAGCTCACCTACCCTCATGAGACCTAGGTGATTGTAGGGGAAGAAATGAAATATGTAAGATACAGAAGTTATTTCAGACAGAAAGAACATCTAATAGTAAAAGAAAGTTGGATAAAGTGACAAAGCAATTGGAAATGAGTGTCCAGGAGAGAATTTATTTCTAAGAATTGTATATGAATCAAAAACTAAAAAGAATGGTAACAGATTTGTTTGAAGTCACAAAAGATCATTTGCATGCACACCAGTGTGTCTTCATATGTGTATGTCTTCACATATGTGTACACATATATCTTCGTATGTCCAAACTACACAGAAATATATTCTACAGTAGATAACCTTCATATACAAAGACCGCTGAATGTATTTTCTGTTTAATTGGTTCATATAAGGATAGAATTTAGATTTAGATGTCCTTGCAACAAAATTTTCTGATATGATTATTTTCACCTTGCTCCGCAGTAGTTTGTCCCATCCAGATTAACTCCCTGATTTTGATTTCCAGGCATATAATCACTATGAACCTCTGTCCTTGCTGCTGCGACACCAATGGACATGCTGAAAAGAGTCTATCAGTCATAAGTGCTCGTGCCTGTGCTATTATTTACCGCTGTCCTCCCCGGACATGCCAAGGTCTGCCAGTTGCTGTGCTCCTCCAGTGGCTCGTCTGGATTCTGTCTGACAGACTCTACCAAGGCCTCTGTCCCTTTCTGTCACTCCGGTGACACACTGGTGCTTCTGTGGTAACAGCCTCTCACTTGCCAGCTCTGCCAGCTTCACCACCCCTACCTGACTCTGTAACTCACCAAACACACGCACCCCTTGTGAAGCTTGCCTCAGTTATTCATTTTGAAGATGGATCTCTGTCTTTTAAGGACTTAGAATATTAGTGGGTTTTTTTTGTTGTTGTTTTGTTTTTAAGTGTCAAGTTAGTCAGCAAGCAATATGGTCATGTTTATTCTAAGTTAACATTGTTTTTTTCCTTTTCTTTTTCTTTTTCTTTTCTTCTTTTTTTGGCAAGGGAGTGTTGTTTGCCTTGTAAAGCATTACAAAAGTCTCCTAAACTCTAATTCAAATATAAGCCCTGGGATACTTTCTGCATGGTCAAGTCTACTAAGTGTGACATCCGTTAAATATCTTCCCTAAACTCCACTGTCCTGGAGACCTCTTAGTCCAGTCTGGAAAGGCCATTCTCCAGGTTTGCCACACAGTTGTATTTTCACTTTCCCTCTGGTCTGTATTTCTCTCCTAGAACACAATTGGTTGGATATTGACTTTTTTTCAGAATTTTGAAGGCATTTATCATATATGGATAACATTTTGGGAAGAGGCATGGGCAAATATGAGATTTAAATTTCCATGTCCAAAAGACATCAACTTCTTAAAACTCTGACTCCTGACTCCTGCCCTAGTTCATGTAAGTAGAAGGAACTTTATAACATAATTTGTTCAGAATTGGGATGGATGCATTAGTATAGCCCCTTTTTGAGATTCTTGACATCTGAAATGTTTCTTACATGATGAGTTGCATACTCCACCTGAAAATTCTATGTATGGTAGAAAAAAAAAGGTAACCTAAATTAAAAAAAACCCTCAAGGATTGCATTTCATATGAGAGTGATAATGTAAGTCACTGTAGTTTCCAAACTGACATTCATTTTTAAAAAATAAATTTTTTGCTTCCTGGCCACAGTTTCCATCCCTTCTCTCCTCCCAGGTCCTCTTCCCTTCATCTGTCCCTCCTCCATTTCTATTCAGAAAGGGCCAGTCCTCCATGGATATCAATACAACATGACACATCAAGTTGCAGTAAGACTAAGAACCTCCCTATGCATAAAGCCTTGGCAAGGTGACCCAGTATGAGAACCACTAAAAGAGTCAGAGACAATCCCTGTTCCCATTTTCAGGATTCTCTCAGAGGGAATATATGATAAAAAGACAACTATTCATATCAAATATTTTACATTGATATAGATTTTTGTATATTAATAGAAATTTAAGGCCATTTTTGTTATATCATATGTATTTTTTTCACTCTTATTTGAAGTATTGTACCTATGCAGCTCATTTAAAAATGTAATATAAAGTTCTAGTCCTTGAAAGATATTATTACAAATTGTTTATGATAATTAAAAAGTGCAGATTAGTAGTTAGTCATCTGTAACAATCAAACTTATGATCATGTTAGGTATGTTTTCAAGGTCATACAGAAATATATTGTAGACAGATAGGTGATATTCAAATGCTTCAGCAACCTATGGAATATGGCATTTAAGATGTTTAATAATCTAAGGATTTTCATGACAGTGAAACACATATATTCTGGCAGCACCAATCTACTTCATAAAAGGATAATGGGTATCAAATAATCTCTATATGGTGTTCACTTTCACTGTGGCAAAGCTAGTCATTTGGGTAAGAAACTGCCCCTGCCCTGACGGCTCACAGCATCTTGTACAAACTAGACAAGCAGGACACAAAGGAAAAAGACTGTCGAACTTTGCCAAGAGAAGGTGGGGTAGTCCTTCAAAATTGCACTTCACAGAAAAGTCTGTCAGATATTCTAGGCCTGTAGACCAAAGATGGATGCTCCAACATTGCAGAGGAACCTTGGGTGACTTTCCAGGGCAGTCAGATGTCTTTGTCATTTCTATAGTTTTGGAAGTTGCTTTTCTTTGCATTTCTTGTTTACTCAGGTAATATTATATTCTTCTTGAGTCTCTGATGCCATTGAAAATGAGATTATAGTTTTCCTTGTTACCAAAATCAGAAAAGAAATTTATATAAGGGATGTAAAGTTTATAAGGTTGAGATACATAAAAGCTTAAATTGTTTTTTTAAATTTCATAATTGAATTTAATTTTACACATCAGCCATGGATTCCCTTGTTCTCCCCTGAGGATTGAGTTCAACCTGGTAGATTCAGTCCAGGCAGGTCCACTCCCCTCCTCCCAGACTGAGCCAAGTGTCTCTGTATAAGCCCCAGGTTTCAAACAGCCAACTCATGCACTGAGTACAGGACCTGGTCCCACTGCCTGGATGCCTCCCAAACAGATCAAGCTAATCAACTGTCTCACTTATCCAGAGGGCCTGATCCAGTTGGGGGCTCCTCAGCCATTGGTTCATAGCTCATGAGTTTCCATTAGTTTGGCTATTTGTCCCTGTGCTTCATCCAACCTTGGTCTCAACAACTCTCTCCCACACAAACCCTCCTCTTTCTCACCAATTGGACTCCTAGAGCTCCACCTGGGGCCCAGCTGTGGATCCCTGCATCCCATTCCCTCAGTCATTGGATGGGGTTTCTAGCATGACAATTAGGGTGTTTGGCCATCCTATCACCAGAGTAGATCAGTTTGGGCTGTCTCTCAACCATTGCCAGTAGTCTATTGTGGGGGTATCTTTGTGGATTTTTGTGGGCCTCTCTAGCACTTTGCTTCTTCCTATTCTCATGTGGTCTTCATTTATCATGGTCTCCTATTCCTTGTTCTCCCTCTCTGTTCTTGATCCAGCTAGGATCTCCTGCTCCCCTAAGCTCTCTTTCCCTTGACTCTTGCCCTTCATTACCCCCACTCACATTCATGTTGTTCATGTAGATCTCATCCATTTCTCTGTCATTGGGCAATCCCTGTGTCTTTCTTAGGGTCCTGTTTTCTAGGTAGCCTCCCTGGAATTGTCAGTAGCAGTCTAGTCATCTTTGTTTTACATCTAGTATCCTCCTATGAGTGAGTACATACCATGTTTGTCTTTCTGAATCTGGGTTACCTCACTCAGGATGATTTTTTTCTAGACCCATTCATTTGCCTGTAAACCTCATGATGTCATTGTTTTTCTCTGCTGAGTAGTATTCCATTGTGTATATGTACCACATTTTATTTATCCATTCTTCAGTTGAAGGGCATCTAGGTTGTTTCCAGGTTCTGGCTATTACAAACAATGCTGATATGAACATAGCTGAGCAATTGCTCTTGTGGTATGATTGAGCATTCCTTGGGTATATGCCCAAGAGTGGTATAGCTGGATCTTGGGGGAGATTGATTCCCAATTTTCTAAGAAAGTGCCATATTGATTTCCAAAGTGGTTGTACAAGCTTTCATTCCCACCAGCAGTGTAGGAGAGTTCCCCTTGTTCCATATCCTCTCCAGCATGAGGTTTCTTCATTGTTTTTGATCTTAGCCATTCTGACAGGCATAAGGTGGTATCTCAGAGTCATTTTGATTTGCATTTCCCTGATAATTAGAGATGTTGAGCAATTCCTTAAATATCTTTCAGCCATTTGAGTTTCCTCTGTTGAGAATTCTGTTTAGTTCTATAGCCCATTTCTTAATTGGACTGTTGGGCATTTTGATGTCTAATTTCTTGAGTTATTTATATATTCTGGATATCAGTCCTCTGTCAGATGTGGGGTTGGTGAAGACCTTTTCCCATTCTGTAGGCTGTCGCTTTGCCTTGTTGACCGTATCCTTTGCTCTACAAAAGCTTCTCAGTTTCAAGAAGTCCCATTGATTGATTGTTTCTCTCAGTGTCTGTGCTACTGGTGTTACATTTAGGAAGTGGTCTCCTATGCCAATTCGTTCAAGACTACTTCCTACTTTCTCTTCTAGCAGGTTCAGAGTAGCTGGATTTATGTTGAGGTCTTTGATACACTTGGATTTAAGTTTTGTGCACGGTGACAGATATGGATCTATTTGCAGCCTTCTACACATTGATATCCAGTTATGCCAGCACCATTTGTTGAAAATGCTTTCTTTTTTCCATTGTGCACTTTTGGTTTCTTTGTCAAAAATTATATGTTCATATGTGTGAGGATTAATGTCAGAGTCTTCAATTCGATTCCATTGGTCCACATGTTGGTTTTTATGCCAGTACCAAGCTGTTTTTATTACTGTAGCTCTACAGTAGAGCTTGAGGTCAGGGATCATGATGCCTCCAGAGGTTGTTTTATTGTACAGGATTCTTTTGGCTATCCTGGGTTTTTTGTTTTTCCATATGAAGTTGAGTATTATTCTTTCCAGGCCTGTGAAGAATTGTGTTGGTATTTTGATGGGGATTGCATTGAATCTGTAGATTGCTTTTGGTAAGACTGCCGTTTTTACTATGTTAATCCTGCCTATCCATGAGCATGGGAGATCTTTCCATTTTCTGACATCTTCTTCAAATTCTTTTTTCAGGGACCTTCACTCACTTGGTTAGTGTTACCCCAAGGTATTTTATATCATTTGTGGCTATTGTAAAGGGTGATGTATCTCTGATTTCCTTCTCAGCCTGTTTGTCAATTGTATATAGGAGGGCTACTGATTTTTTTTTAGTTAATCTTGTATCCTGCTATGTTGCTGAAGGTGTTTATAAGCTGTATCAGTTCCTTGGTTGAATTTTTGGGGTCACTCAAGTATATTATCATGTCATTTGCAAATAGGGAAAACTTGACTTCTTCCTTTCCAATTTGTATCCCCTTAATCTCCTTATGTTGTCTTATTGCTTTGGCTAGAACTTCAAGTACTATATTGAATAAGTATGGGGAGAGCGGGCAGCCTTGCCTTGTTCCTTATTTTAGTGGAATTGCTTTGAGTTTCTCTCCATTTAATTTGATGTTGGCTGTGGGCTTGCTGTAAATTGCCTTTATTGTGTTATGTATGTTCCCTGTATTCCTGATAGCTCCAAGACCTTTATCATGAAGGGGTGATGGATTTTGTCAAATGCCTTTTCAGCATCTAGTGAGATGATCATGTGGTTTTTTTATTTCAGTTTGTTTGTATGGTGTATTACATTGACAGACTTTCATATGTTGAACCACCCTTGCATCCCTGGTATGAAGCCTACTTGATCATGGTGGATAATTGTTTTGATGTGTTCTTGGAGTCTGTTTGCCAGTATTTTATTGAGTATTTTTGCATCAATGTTCATGAGGGAGATCGGTCTGTAATTCTCTTTCTTTGTTGTATCCTTGTTTGGCTTAGGAATCATGGTAATTGTAGCCTCATAGAAGGAGTTTGGTAATGTTCCTTCTGTTTCTATTGTGTGGAACAATTTAAAGAGTATTGGTATAAACTCTTCTTTGAAGTTCTGGTAGAATTCTGCGCTGAAACCTTCTGGTCCCGGGCTTTTTCTGATTGGGAGACTTTTAATGACTCATTCTATTTCCTTAGGGGTTATTGGACTATTTAAATAGTTTATCTGGTCTTGATTTGACTTAGATATGTGGTACCTATCCAGAAAATTATCTATTTCTTTTACATTTTCCAGTTTTGTGGAGTAGAGGTTTTTGAAGTATGACCTGATGATTCTGTGGATTTCCTCAATGTCTGTGGTTATGTCCTCCTTTACATTTCTGATTTTGTTAACTTGGATGCTCTCTCTCTGTCTTTTGTTTAGTTTGGATAAGGGCTTGTCTCTTGTTGATTTTCTCAAAAAACCAACTCTTTGTTTCATTAATTTTTTGTATTGTTCTTTTTGTTTCTATTTTATTGATTTCAGCTCTCTCTTTGATAATTTCCTGGTGTCTATTCTTCCTGGGAGACTTTGCTTCTTCTTGTTCTAGAGCTTTCATATGTGCTGTTAAGTCACCAGTGTGAGATTTCTCCAACTTCTTTATGTGGGCATTTAGTGCTATGAATTTCCCTCTTAGCACTGCTTTCATAGTGTCCCATGAGTTTGGGTATATGGTGTCTTCATTTTTGTTGATCTCTAGGAAGTCTTTAATTTCTTTCTTTATTTCTTCCTTAACCCATTGGTGATTCAGTTGAGCATTATTCAGTTTCCATAAAGCTTAAATTGTTTATCTAAGAAAATTTATGAGTTCTAAAAACATTATTTTGCATTGTTAATACAAGTTATTGATAGAAAGTAAATTAGGTACACAACTTTGGACTCATGAAGATAGGCTAGATAATGGAGTATTTTCTCTAAATTTGCCAAATGCAAAAGAACTGGATATTGTAAATGTAATTCTTACTTGATAATTCTTTTTATTTTATGTAATCTTACTATGTTAAAGCTAAAAATCTTTCTTTTCATTTAGACAAAAAGGGGGAAATGTTGTGGGATATTTAACTATTTAAGAATGTGTTTGCATTCCTTTAACTATGTAAAGATATGTTCCTTTTGTTTAATTACATAAAGATGTGCTGTTGTTTTACCTTGCCTGCCTAAGGCAACTGATTGTTCTAATAAAAAGCTGAATGGCCAATAGCATGGGAGGAAGTATAGGTGAGACTTCCAGGCAGAGATAGTAATCAAGAAGAAGAATTTAGGCTCGAGGAAGGAAGAAAAAGAAATAATAGGAAAATGCCATGGGTCAGACAGACAGACATGGAGGAAGCAGGAAAGTAGGACATGAGAATGAAAGAAAGGCAAAAGCCCAGAGGCAAAATATAGATGAATAGATACAGGTTACATTAAGTTAAAAGAGCTAGTAGGACAAGTCTAAGCTAAGTAAGACTCCATGTCTTTACTTAGAGGCTCCTTGGTGGCCCAAAGAAAATGCCAACTACAGTGCAGTTACATAGGATAAATGTAGCAGGACTAAAGCTGTAGCTTTACACTAAGTCAAAGGTGGTCTATGTTACATAAAAAAGGACTAACTTTAGCATCAATGAAAAACATACCTATAATTAAATAAAATGCATACTGTAGTATATATTGAACACACACCCTGTGCAAGACACTGTGGCTGCAGATGCAGAGAATAACATGGATAGAATATCTGCTTCCAGTGAGCTTGCACATTAGCATGGGATACAGGTAACACATACACAGATAATTAATTATAAGTAATTGAGAGCTAAAAGAAAACCAGCTGATATTACACATGCATAGAATAGAGGACCTAAAGATAGATATCCAATCCAGCACAGGTCATAGGCACAAAACTGCAGTGTCTGGAGGAAGAGAAGTGCTATTAGATGGTGTTTATCAAGCCTTGACCACATCAAGAACTGCTCTGACCTGCTCGTTGGCTTAACTCATACAACAACCCTATGAATTAGACATCACTAAGCTATGGCTTCATGGAAGGTGAAAAAGGGCATGAGTGATTTGTCATTCTATTAGTTCAGCATCTAAAATCCAGACATGGAGTTCTTGCTCCCAATGGAGGGGCTTAATCACAGTGTCTTCTTGTTCTTACACTATAAGACAAGCCTTCTTTCCATCTCAGAAGCATCAAGGTCACAGGATTTCCAAACCTTACTATGAAGTCAACAGGATGGGGGTATTTAATTGAAAAGAGAAAGCAAACAATAATATTTGTTCATTCACTCTGATTATTTTGTACCAGAATTGTGACCAAAATCTGTCAAAAGCTCTCTGCTCTCAAAGGCTTGGTTTTTCTAGGAATAAAGCTGGCCATTGATAAGTAAATAGTTAAAATGTACACTTTATATGATAGTTAATGGTTTAGCAGTATAAATGACAAATAGTACTAACTTTAAGGTACAGACTGTTGAAGAGAAGGTCATGGAATTTAAAGTATGGCAGACAGAAGCAGTCTAGGAGGATACTTGCAGGAAGCATAGCTTAGAGTAAGCATTGGAGAAGTCAGATTGGCAGTCATATAGGCCTTTTTTTTCATTGGAAGAAAATGAATAATACCTCTTCACCTGGAATGCTGGAGTGACATGGTCAAACCATCTGGTGATCCTTCACTGTTCTATTAGGAGCCAGCCTCTACCAGAATCCCCCAATATCCTAACCACTGTTTAGGTCCTAGTCCTGAGCTTTGTCTCTCAGTGAATAGAATACATCCCTATGAAAGAGGCTCCATGGACTTCACATCCTCCACCAATAGAATCTATCCTTGTGCTTGTAACAGATCCTTCCTCTAGGCCCTAGCCCTGAGCTCTGTTTACCAGCCAGAACCATGGCTCCTGTGTCAGGAAGCAGTTTGGAAAGAAGGGACAGTCATAGACTACATTGGATTGATGTCTTGATATCTGCTTTGAATACACTATGCATTGAAACTGATCCAGGAGGGCGTATGGACAAGCAGTTGGGCACACAGATTGGAAGTTCAGAGAGAAGGTTTGCTGGGAATGTATGTTTTTGAGGGAACACATTCTGAATAAAATTTAAATCCATGTGACTACAGAATAAAAAAAAAAAACTCCACAAGAAAGGCCAGGGGTCAGAAAACTCTAGGATGAGAATAAGAGACATACTACATGCAGAACTAGTTGCAAGAACTTGTGAGGAAATGAACATTCTGTCCTACAAATGCAGGACAGTATAAAGTATTAGGTAGACAAAAGTAACAGACCTTGACAAATACTCCTGGGAGTGCAGATCAGATGATCACTAAGACCACCAGCTTTAGGAAAGTAAAATTCATTTGTGACCTTGAAGGAAGAGAAACTTGTAAGTGGGATGGACGCAGAAACCTCCATCTTTTTGAGACAGAATCTAAGGACTGATTTGGGCAACAGTCATTGAAGACACTGTGTTTAAAGAGACCTGCTGTGACAGGGAGGACACATGTAAACTGTGAGAACTGGGGCATGGGTAGAAACAATCATATGTGGGGTTTCTTTTCTTTTCACCTTCTTCTGATGGGAATGGAAGTGCAATAAGATTATGTACACTAAAAGGAAGAATCAAACTACAGAGAATAAATGATGACTGAGGGTAGAGTGGAGGATTGGTGGAGTGTGTGAGTAGCAGGGTTGCTGTCTCTCCTGGGATCCCAAAGAGTTCATCTTTGATGAGAGAAGGGGAAGTCATACCTTAGATGGATGTATGCTAATAGACAGAGGAGAGGAGAAACTGCTTTGTTCCATCAACAGGGACAGGGTATGGTGAAAGTATGGATGACACACGGCAAGAGAGTCAGGTTTAACTAAAGACATTGTGGTGGTTTGAAAGAAAATAGCCCCCAAAGGGAGTGACACTATTAGGAGGTGTGACCTTGCTGGAAAAAGTGTGTCATGGTGGGGGGTGGGCTTTGAGGTCTTCTATGCTCAAGTTATGCTCAGTGTCACAGTTAACTTCCTGTTGTCTGCAGATCAAGATGTAGAACTCTGAGCTCCTTCTCCAGCACCATGTCTGCCTGCTTGCCACCACGTCCTGCCATGATAACAATGAACTAAACCTCTGAAATTGTGAGCCACCCCAATTAAATGTTTTTCCTTTATAAAAGTTGTCGTGGTCATAGTGTCTCTTCACAGCAATAGAAACCCTAACTAAGACATACATCTATACAAAAGATGCTGGGAGTCAGCAGGGCTCTAATGAAAAAGGAACAAGCTCTCCCTGATGAAGAAGCCACCTCTCCCAGGTATGTGCCCTGAGGTAGGTGCTGTGCTCATGCTTACATACTCCTGCTTTGTTCACATGAATTAAGTAAAATGAAACAGAAAAAAGACTTCCCAAGTTATAGAGGAGGAAACAGTCTTCCATGAGAAGAATGACATTTTCCAATATTGTACAACATAGTCATAATAGATGGGTATAACAGGGATCTAACTGATCACAAAGCTACACTCTTGCTGAAGACTACAGCCTTATAAGATGAGCAGCTGTACTGAGCTGTAAGGATATGGTGGGAAGTCTTCAGCTAACTTCAGATAGAGTGTGAGTGTGACAGAGCAAAAACTCCAAATTCTTTGAATTCTACACTCTTCTTTTCTGACTAATGAAAGTTTATTTGGGTACTCCTTCACATTCCAGGTTCTGGAACAGTCGCTTACTGAAGTGACTTTTATACAAGCCCACTCTTTTCCCTCCAGACCATCATCCCCTCCCATCCACGCTCTTCCTTCCCACAGATGATGAAGCTCTCAGTGGACTAAGGACTCAGCTCTAGTCCTAACTTCATTCTTGTCCTAAAACAAGGCCTGCCCAGAGTCTTTGCTAAATCGCATTGGAGATGACAAGAGGACACAAATTCAAACTCGGAGGCTTCGGCAATGGCCTTTCTCCATCATGGACCAGTTGTTGCTCACAGAAACACCTTTAATTAATCCTTCTACTCTGGCAGAGATTGCCAGAAACATTGTATACATAGTTAAGGTAGGTTAAAGGAAATCTTTATACAAAGTAGATCTTATCCACTAGTGTGCCTCAAGCTTAAGCTAATTTTGAGACTATAAAATTAGGACACAGAACGTAAAAAAAACAATGGGGCTGGGAGGTGTGACTCATTTGTAGCATGTGGAGTAGGACCTGAGTCTAAGCCCCAGCATGATAGACACAAAAATCATAACAAAATAATTAAAATTAGAAAAAAATAGAAAGAAGACTAGTCATACAGTTTTAATAGGATTTATTTTAATGTAAAACAATATACCAATGGAATTAAAATTTTAAATTTAAAAATAGCCTCTTCTTTTTATGTTTCTTTAGTAAATAAAATGGTATAAATGGAGCTAAAATTGAAGATTATTTAGGCATTCCTAGGATTACCTGTATCTAGTTTTAGCTGTACCTTCCACCCAATGTCTACAGAAAAATATCCAAATTGTTCTTTTTTTTAACTTTTAAAGTTTACTAACAGCTTTAAATGATAGCTTGAAGGCTAAATATCACCCAATTGTTCAGGATGAAGGCATTTTGCTCTAAAAATGGCATTTAAAAGAAAATTAAATTGAAGAATAATGGAACTGCACAAATCATATCTCTGTGAATTCAGCGTTGTCTTCAATTCAGAATTTGCCTTTGTTGGGATTAGCTGTTTGTGGCAACCCAGGCATTCTACAGGAGACAGACTTACTGATAAGCAGTTTTCTTTTCCCTTTTTTAAAATTCACTTTTGTTCCCAATCATTAAGATGATTAATATTTTTAATTCGTCCAAGACTAAATTATGCAGATAAGCTGAACCCCCCCCCCCATGCATTTTATGAACCATTTGCAAAAGGATACTACAGTGTAATTGGGAGTGTGGACATTGCAATGAGTTGTGTGAAGATACTCCAGTGATTCTTGGGAGCCTGGCCTGAGCTAGGGTGCAAGGTTGAGGCCAGCCCCCAATACCACACTTCTTTTCTGTCCCAGGTGTTTATGTGGATAAAAGGCACTATGGTATCTGCCCTTCAAGATGCCATTGAATAGAGCTTTACTGGTCTTTGTAAAAATCTTATAATAAGCCGGGGGGTGGTGGTGGTGGTGGTGGTGGCGGCGGCGGCGGCGGCGGCGGCGGCGGCGGCGGCGGCGGTGCCGCACGCCTTTAATCCCAGCACTCGGGAGGCAGAGCCAGGCGGATCTCTGTGAGTTCGAGGCCAGCCTGGGCTACCAAGTGAGTTCCAGGAAAGGCGCAAAGCTACACAGAGAAACCCTGTCTCGAAAAACAAAAAAACAAAACAAAACAAAACAAAAAAAAAATACTTATAATAGTGTGGTCTAAGTTACTATGTAAACATTGTAAACATTGTATACATTGTATACAAGAAGAAAAACCATCTGAGCATCTTAAGTTCTAGAGGAATCTAAGGAAAACAACAAACCTCCAGAGCCCGCCTGTACCCTTTGGCTCTAAAACCTTCATATCAAAACCTGTGTTTCCCCTTCTGGGTTCTGGTGTATTTGTCTGCCCCTGCCTGTGGAGGCCTGAGGCTGACTTCAGTTTGCCTCAGTTGCTTTCCACCTTATTCGTGGAGACATGTCTTGTCACTGAAACCAGAACTTGCTGGTATGTTTATTCTGAGACTCCCCCTCTGCTTTCTTAGCACTGGAATTTCAGGGGCACCACACCCACTCCACTAGGTGTTCACTGGACTCTTATTAACCTGGCATGGGGCATGACACTTGCCTGCCAGGGCTTTATCAATTGAGCCATCTCCTTGCTACCTATGTTTTTTAAAATTTACTATTTGAGAATTTCATACAGGGTGCTTTAATCAAATCCCACTCCCCTATCCTCTTATGTATCCATCCGCCATTTTTATCTCCCAATTTCATGTTTTTTTGTTTGTTTGTTTGTTTTTAATGCATCAAGTGTACTTAGTGCTTCCAGGATATGCGTGGATATAGAGCATTCCAATGGATCATGGTTCCATTAGCAGCTCTCCCAGAAGTCAAAAGCTATCAAACAAAAGCCCAGTCCAGGTACAGGCTATGTCCCTTTGAGGTCGCATAGACCTCTTCCCCAAACAATACAAGTGATTGTCATTTCTACCTCAGAACTTGAAGGTAAGGTCCTACCCCTGCTGTGGGATGTCTTTCTATATGCTGTGAATATATGTTGTTCCAAGTGGTTAATAAATAAGCTGCTTTGGCCTATGGCAAGGTAGCTTAGAGGCAGGTGGAAAATCCAATGAGAGAGAAAGGAAGGAGAAAGGTGGAGTCCAGAGAGATGCCAGCTGCCACCGAAGGAACAGCAAGATGCCAGCAGACTGGTAAAACCACGGAACATGTGCCAAAACATAGATGAATAGAAATGGGTTAATTTAAGACATAAGAGCTAGCTAGCAAGAGGCCTGCCATAGGCCATACAGTTTGTAAATAATATTAAGCCTCTGAGTGATTATTTTATAAGCAGCTATGGGACTGTGGGGCTGGGCAGAATGAGAGAAAACTTTTGACTACATACCCCTGAAGACACCATATACTTGGGTCATAGGACATGGAGAAATCAACATGATATTGAGGAACAGATATTGTGTATGTCCCTTGAGATACACTTTTTTAACCTGATCAACAATGACAGCATAATGGGGTGCATATACATTTGTTATATTCAAAAAAGAACAAGACCCCACCACCCAGTGTGGCATTAAGGGATATAAATCAGTTACCACACCCAATGTTCCTGTTCCACTTTTGCTTTTCAATTTTCACTTCAAATGAATTGTTTCTGTCATGTTCTTGATTTCCAGCATTTCTTTTTATTTTGAAAGAAAATTTCATTTTTTATGAGTTTGTCTATACTATGAGTGGGAGGACAGAAAAGTGAGGAGAGATATTAGTCTCCTGCTAGTAACACTTATAGAGTTTAAATAATGCATAAATGATTGCATTGACCCTCCTTCTCATCTTCACATATAAAAACTCAATGATAATTTATAAATATTTTCCTTCTTGAATGAAGTTAGAAGTGATTTTATGTTTTGCATGCATAGTTCCACATTAGGTATAACTCATGGACACAAACCACCTTTAGTATGTTGATAATATCTTTCCTTTATGTGTACCTAACACATTTGCATATGTGTGAACATTTTAAATATAACTTTAAGTAGCTACCTTTGTATATAGTTTTCAGATACAGAATATACATACAGTATATAAATGTATACGTGCATATATTTCTAAAAAACAAAGTAAATAAAAATGTCATATAGACACATTATATATTATTCTGTAAGAAGGTCATATCTAGTTTCAAGAATGAAAATATTTCTTTTTTTTAGCAGCTTTGTTTAAAACTACTTTCTCTCCAAGGAGCTATGCATTAGAGACATAATGTCTACTCATGATATACATTTTGCCAGTCCTTCAAGGTCACAAAATTATCATTGCTTTTAAAAGTGGATCTTCCATGAAATGTATATTTGAAGCATATGATCAGAGCTGAAGAAAGAAGATGGCTGCCATGAGGCTTCATCTCCTTGTATATTGATGCTCTAAAGTGCTCTATTTGGTGTGGAACATCCTCCACGGCCTGCAGTAGCATTTATAACAATCTGCTGTATTCAGCCCGCTGCTATGACAACTATCCAGGGGCAAATGTCAGGTCAGCTCCCTGCATCTGCATCTCCCTATAATTGCTTTGTCAGAAACCTAATAGCTGCCTTCTTTCTCTTGCAGAGGAGTGAAAAGCAACAGTGGCCAAGAACTAAATGTTGAGGCATTCTTTGTCTGTTCCATGCTCATACACTTGGTTCCTACTATACTGTGTGTGATTTTTCCCTATTTGGTGCAAAGTGATATTTACTAGATTGCCTCCTGACATTTGAAACTGCAGCATTAATGTGGATGACTAACTGTTCTTGGGCTTGGGCACTCTTAACTTTAGTAGGCATTTTGTGGAAAGTCTCTTTTTGTCCCTAAGATTGATTATTTGTCCTGTCACATCTAGCTGACATGTAATTATTATTAAATGCCTATCCTCATTCTAATATGAAACAGAGTGTCTTTGGGGCTCAGAGTGGTAAAAAAAAATCAAGGCTGTTTTAATCCCAGAGAATGATAAAAATCACAGAGTCAAACACTATTCAGAGAGACACCTGGAAGCCATTATAGTGTAGCTGGACATGTGTCAAACACTAAAATACCTTGTGCTCAGAGTTGTTCCTAAATAATGAGGTAGAAAAGGGACTTCATCATTGTGTGTACCAATGTTTCATGCAGGAGGTTCATCTTCCAACAGATATACCTTGAGGTGAATATATAATAAAAGCCAGGTGTGAGGCAGGGACTGTGAACAGCTGGAGAGAAAGTGGGTCTGCTGATGAAGAGTTAGTTAAGATCCATACTCAAACACCTTCAATCCATCAAATGTCACTCAGGAAGACAGAAACCAGGCACAGCCAGAAGGCACTTCTGATCTGCCTCTGCAACACTGAGTTGTGAATAACAATAGCAATGGCATGCATATTACTCTGTGTCTGATAAACCCAAATACAGGAATATACATGCACACAAATTTGAACTCTCAATGTAGGTATGATGCTGTGTGATGCTCTGCCTCTTCGTGGTCTGTTTTTTTGTTTTTGTTTTTTGTTTTTAACTACTAAATGAAAATGATACTGGAAGGTGAAGACTGTAGAATTTAAGTCTGGACCTGAACTTATGAAATGTTTGACGGATGTGGCTACTAGAATATGAATAATCATTAAGTCCTAGTTCAATGTAAATAAGTACAGAAAGGGTCTTGCATTTTAGGAATTGACTAAAGGTGGAACTTAAGAAAATTCACAGACAACAGGATGGTCTCGAGGATAACTTGAAAGCCTCCTTGGATTTCACTAGTTTCATAGGCAGTAATTAATGGTATAAAGATGCAATTGAATTAAACTAATGTGGCCTTTGGAGTTCTGCACTCATAGTAATATTCAAATTCTTACATGCTGAGAGCTGAAATTCATGAAGCATTCTGATCTTCATTATTCAGACCATTACCCCCAAATCAAAAGGGGGATGGATTTTCTGCACTGGATCTGTCTTTTGTTATCCTTTTAAAAGGAAACTATGTTTCTAGTAACATAAGCAATGAATCTCTGAAAAGGTAGGGAAAAGAGAAGGAAGGGAGGAAAAGAGAGATGGCAAGGGATGGAAAACCTAAGCTGAAAACTAACCCTTTTTAGGAATGCTGTTTTCACAAAAAAGAAGTTGGTTTTTATTTTAATGTTGTTAAAAAATAATAACTACATATATAAATAAATGTATCATTATTATGTGTTGCTAATGACTGAAGCATGTGCCATGCTGCCTATGTGTGCCAATGGTATATGATGTGTGTGTGTGTGTGTGTGTGTGTGTGTGTGTGTGTATACACAGGCATGTGCCCATGGTATGTGTGATGTGTGTATTTGAGTGAGCACAGGTGTGCCTGTGTCATGCTGTCTGTGCAGAAGTCAGAGGACTTTTTTTGTCTTCCTTCCACTGTGCTGAGGCAGGTGTCTGGCTGCTGTGAGTATCTTTCTGTATGCTGTGAATATGTGTTGCTCTGATTTGCTGATAAATAAAATGCTGATTGGCCAGTAGCCAGTCAGGAAGTATAGGCAGGATAAGCAGACAAGGAGAATTCTGAGAAAAAGAAGGCTGAGGCAGTAGATACCAGCCCGCCGTCCAGGGAGCAGCATGTAATGGCACACAGGTAAAGCCACGGAAAATGTGGCGACATATAGATTAACAGAAATGGGCTGATTTTAAGGGTAAGAGCTAGTCAGTGGTAGGCCTGAGCTAATGGCAGAGCAGTTTTAATTAATATAAGCCTCTGTGCTTTTACTTGGGTGTGAGCGGCTGTGGGACTGTGGAGTTGCAGGGTCCAGGTAGGACCAGAGAAACTTCAACTACACCTGGCTCCTGTACTTCACTCTCCATGTGAGCTGGCCCAAGATACAGGTGGATTCTCCATCTCTACCATACATCTCACATTAGGTGTTGTGAAACTACAGGTGTGTGCCATCTTATCCAGCTTTTTCACATGGGTTCTGGGGACCGAACTCAGATTGTCAAGGTTTGTATAGAAAATGCTTTTTTTTTTTTTAACCAATAACCACCCTAAGCCCTGTAATATACCACTTCATTCTTTAAAAGACTTGTAAAAAGATCCTTCTTCTGAGAACACATGTTTGCAGCCTCCGAGCTGCAGCACTTTTGTGTGCATGCCCACATAGACTCACAGGACACCTTGATACTCCTACCTTCTCACTCTGTTTTCTAAGGGCTTAAATCAGGCTACCTTACTCTTCTGCCTTCTCAGATACCTGAGATGAAGACAGATTTTCTGTCCTCTTTTCTACTGTGCCCTGTTCAAAATAATAATTAGCCAAAAGAAAGACATTATTAACCCAAAGTGTTATACATCTGTCTACTTGAATTACTTGAGGATTTTCTTTTCTGAAACATTTGGAAAGCTTTTGTTCACATTGAGATATTTTATGACTTAGGTTCAACATTTAGTTGTAGCCCTCTTTCATCTTTGACTTTCTGGTCCCTATCCAGAAATCAGAACTACAGTATATAGTAAATGACACTTAGATTTTCATAACGGAATTAGAAAACTCAAAAGTTAGAGATACAGAAGTGTGACAGGCACTTCATGCCACACATGTCATATGATTGTAGCTGCTAGAATGCCCCACTACATTTTCTTAAATAAAAGGGCCCAGAAATTTTATATAGGAACAGAAAATTACCAGGAACTGGTTGATCTTAAGGAGAAATCTGACTTGATACACCACACCTGGCTTTACTTCCTGATGAAGGTGCCAGTAATGATAATAGAAAACCTCTCTCCAGAGAATCCTCACACACTGAGTAGTGGTTCCCATATATGTCTCATTCCTGGAGTGTGAGTGAGGGTTAATGCAGGTGCCATGGAGAAGTGCAGGAGTCACTGCTTTGTCCAAGTCAAGTCATTTTTTCCTCAAAATTGTTGCTGACAAAGTAAAGGACATGAGAGGACCATAAAGATGAGCTTCCTGAGGCTGGAAACTTTAGAAACTTATAATGCACTAGTCAAAAAGGCTGCTGTATGAAGACCACCAGTCTTCCCACACCATTATGAGAGAGAAGTCATCCACTGAGGCAGAGCACCGACTGAAATAAACATCTGCTTGAGAACATGCTTCAGAGGATCGCTTGTTCATCTGCAGTGTCTAAGCCTACCGCCAATGCTCTAGTGGTACACAGTAGGACTAGTACCCATGAGCTAAAAGGACATAGAAAGACTGACAGTGAAAAAGAATTCTTAATGAGGGCTACTCTTACTCTCCTTCAAAGCCCTGCAATGTTCACTCAAGTCTCAGATTAAGACTGACTGCCTATACACTGTGCATCCCCTGAGGCTACCAGTCTCTTTGTATCTACTTCATATGTGGTGTCAAGAATCACGAAGTCTCTTTCTTTGAAAAATATTATCCAATTTTCTGAGCTTTGATATCCTCTAACTTCATAACAGATGTGTGACTCTAGTGCAGTTTTCCCAATATATGTAATATTGGTCCTTCTCAGTTACTAATGGCTTGTAAAGTATATAAATTAAGGTGAAAGGATGGGACAATGAATGAACAAATTACAAGATAAAAATGAATTTATTTGTCACAAACCAAATATATAAGATTCATCATTTCTCTGCTAAACCTAAAAATAGCTATTTTAAAATAACTTTAACAAAGTGCCTCGTTCATGGAGAAATCAATCAACCGTGTGTTTTTCTGGCTTTGACACAGAAAGCATATCAATATACTATGCTGAGTTTCTGTGTCTGAATTCAAGCCTCCTATTTATCCTGTAGAGTGCTATACACCATCTTGCAATTGAGAACATCGTAAACTAAAGATAAGCCTAAAAATAAAAATACAATCTTCTATTTAAATATGTGAGAATTTTCCATGAGGCCAGGAAATGAAACAGTAAACTAGGCAAGTGATAGAGAAACAAAATCATCAGAAAGTGGGGATTGTGAACAGCTTCCCAAAGAATTCAGAAAGATCACACAAAATAAGCCAAGTTGCTGAGCTTCTCTTTGTCCTACTCATTCAAAAGGGAATCAGTTTGATCTATGTGTGCCTTATACTATTGTTGACAGACAGACAGAATATGGCTACATTACCATTTAGATACACATAGACTGGTGTGTGTAGGAAAAAAATGAGTGAAATTATTTATTTAAATTAAATTTAAATAAATTCAATTAGTTATATAAGAAAAATGAGTGAAATGATACATTCAAACAGAAATAAATTCACTTTCTTTTTTAATGATAAAAATTATCTGACTAATTTAATAAAACTAACAACCGCTTTTTGCTATAAAATATCTCTAAGATAGAATATTAATTTCACATGTAGCTATATGGACATAAATTATTATAAATATTCTGAATCAGCTGATCTAGGCTGTGGTAATAAAAGTGGCATTTCAATATTACGTGTGTTTATTGTAGAAACATTAACAATAAATATGATTTATGATTATTTTGTTGTAATTGAACTTTTAGAATTATTTTAGGCATATATTCCAAATTGTAATATATATATTTATTTATTTATCTATCTATCTATCTATCTATCTATCTATCTATCTATCTATCTAGAGAACCTAGAAAAACACATCATACGAGGCAACTCCACACTGTGGGAGGAACTCAGCTTCCCTAGACCTGTATGGACAGGTACTCCCTTACACACCTGCTTCTGAAACTCTCTAGACATGGGAAGTCATCTTCTTTGCTGCTCCCCTCTGGCAGGCACTCAATGTATGCATTATTTCACAGAGCATACCAGAATCCTGCCAATGTACTTGGCATTCAGCTCCATGTCCTACTATTTCTTATCAAAAGCACCAAACTGAGGTCAGGGAAGTGGCTTGGTTGATGAAGTGATGCCTGCCATGCAGGCATGTGGACCTGACTCTGACCCCTCACATCAACGTCAAAAGCCAAATGTGGTGGCACATACCTGCACTCCCAGTGCTGGAGAGGCAGAGACAGGTGGATCCCAGGGGCTGGCTAGCCAGCCAGTCCAGCCAATTGGTGAGGTCCAGGTTCAGTGAGAGATCCTGTCTCAAAAAATATGATGGACAGCAGTTGAGGAAGACGCCCTATATTAACCCCTTATCTCCACACACATGTATGTTTATTGTATACATGTAACACAAATGAACATACACATCCCAAGCTCCCTTTATGGAGAATATTGTTTTTAGATATTAAAGGACATCTATTTGTTTGGAAATGCTCCTCATGTCAAGAATATGTCTGGAAGATTTCTTGCCTGTCAACATCTTTCTTTTTCAAGGTCTAGCTAAAACAGTTTCTCCTCTTGAGTCCCTCGGAAGTGCCCAGAAAGACTTCAAAGGACTCTCTACCTTGGTGGCTCACCACAATCCATCCACACAGTATACCACCTGTGCTTTGCTGACTTTTAATAGAATGAGAGCTTATTGATGAAAATGGTGCCTTAGCTAGATTCAATGTGAGAGTTACAATGACTGCTTAATAATTTTCCAGAATTAAAAATCCAGTCCTATAAAACACTGAGCCAGGTCAGGAGCTCCTCGGGAAACTTTTCCCTCCTTTCTACGTTGGCTACACTTGTCTATCACACAGTGATGCATATTGGCCAAAGAAATCATTTTAGGATGGATATAGAAGTAATTTTCATCAACCATCTTTATTGAGATAATTTAATATTTATGAAAAATTGAAGTTCAACAGAAAATTAAAAAAAAAAAACCTGCCAGTAAAAAAGTTATCATTTGTGAACACAAATTGGAATTCATTTGTATTTGAAGTCTAGCCGTTATCAAGCTAATGCTGACAGGACGTGAGCAATGCAGTTAGTTTGCTCACAAAATACTAATAGTTGTGGTCAAATATTTTTCTCTGCAGAGTTGGTTCAAAATAACATTGACACCATTTAACTCAACTCTCATGAAATGTGAATAACAAACTCAATTTTTGAAACATAAATGACAAATATGTATTGTTGTCTCTGTATGAGTTTTATATTCCAAAAAAATGCTTTCATTGCACAGATAACTTTGCTTTATCTTAGTTGAGTGGATCAGGAGGTAGGGTATTATGTAGCAATTTCCTCCAAGATTCAAACATTCCAATCTGCAGGAAAACTCCTCAAGACAGGAAGCAAAGAACTCTCAATAGCTTCAGGAAGTCCCTCAAACTGACCAGATTCTCCAGGCCCCTCCTTCCCTAAGACGTATGAGCTTTAAAGACTGCTCAGAGTCTCTCCTGGAAGAGGAGAGCAGCATAACTGTCTCGAAGAACAAGGACTGCCTGGAAGAGGCTCGGGCCATTTGAGGTGCCTGGAAAAGACAGTGTGTGATCTGTTGAGTGGCCTGCAGATGTTCGGCCTTCACGAGCTGTCACCTACCCTGGTGGGCCCTGGTGATGCAGCTGTTTTTGAGTCATTTCTGCTCCCATAAGTAACTCCAATAAAACTCATTGGTTCACCAAGTTGGACTTTGCTGGCATCACACTTTGGTCTGTCACTGGTTCCTGGTCTGGGGTGAATAGACATTTGTTCCCATCTCCCCAGCAAAGTCTTTCATACAACACAGAAAGAAGAGGGAGGATGGGGAGTAAGAGTAGGCTGTCGGCATTGTGTACTTGTGTAAAATTGCCAAAGAAATTTGACTAATAATAGGTATATAATGAGTACAGAGAGACAGCTCACTGGTAAGAGCACTTCCTGCTACTTTACTAGACCTGTGTTAAGTTCCCAGAACCCACATGGCAGCTTAGGACTGTCTGTAACTCAGTTTCATGGGATCTAGTGACCTCTTCTGGACTTCATGGTATCAAGCATACAATATATATATCATACATGCAGGCAAACACTCATACATAAAATAAAACATACAATTACACCTTACATATTTATGGGCTGTGAAGTAGTGGCACATGCCTTTAATCCCAGCACAGAGGAGGCAGAGGAAAGTAGTTCTATGAATTTGAGGTCATCTTGCTCTACAAAGTGAGTTCCAGGACCACCAGGGCTACACAGCGAAAACCTGCCTCAAAAACTATATATACATATACGTACATATATGTGTATACATATACATAGAAATACACACACACATAGTGTGTGTGTATATATATATATATATAGATATATATATATATTATTTCCATAGATTAATTCTTTAAACATGTGCATGTGAGCATTTCCCAATTCTGGCACAGGAATGAGGATTTTGACATCACAAGTCTTTGGATTGGTTTTCTAATTTGCTCAGCACATTTTACTTATAAATTTAAGCCCATAATGTCAGATCCAATTGTTAGTGACTTTTCTTATATGAAAAACCCCTGCATTCCTATGGGAATAGAGGGATTGAGGCCATGTGAGTATACAGATGTTTCAGTACACACCTATCAATGCAAGGAAGAACAACTCCTACAGCCCCATTTGGTATGGATGCAGTCCATGTACGTGTGAAAGAAACTCATGGACAGATTCATTTCAGAAGACTTTTGGGATTGGCATTCCCTCGCCATTCTTTCCGCAGAGGTTGGACTTTGCGGTGTCCTGTTGTGTGAAGCAGGTGGTTGAAGGACAGGAGACCTCCAAATTAGAAAAGATTATCAGTGTACACTGGGTGACACTTAAAATAGTCACATTTTGAATAATGGCTATAAATGGACCTGAGCAAAAATAAAACTGGAATTTACATTCACGTGTGACTGAGCTTCTTGACTGGGTCTAACAGATATGGCCCCTGATACTCAATGACCTCAGCCTTATCAACACAGCAACAACAGCAAAACAAGAACAAAAAAACAAGAAAACAATGAAACAAGAACTTTCGTTATGTTTATCTTATACCATATAAACGTCTTCCTTGCAAGTTCTATAAAAATTAGAGAGAAAAGCACAGAAGGAAAATTCACATGAACAAAGCCGACCGACAACTAGAGGGTTTGGAGACTCGAGTTTAGTCTCCTCAAAATGGGAGTGACAGAGAGGGTGGGATTCACGAGACCTGAAGATTTATGACTTAGTCCTGCATTCAAGCCCTACGTGATTCCTCCCCCAGCAATGGAGACAGTGTCCCAAATCTTGGGGACAGGGTAGAGTATGTGCTATTGGCATCGACAGAGGTAAGGGTGGGTTTGCTAAAGCCTGACCCACTCTGTGCAGGATTGTGTGACTGTCTTTGTTCCCACATGGTTTTTACAGTCCAGCCAAAGATCCATGTGTCCAGCCAGAGAGCATATTTTGAATGCTTGGAGGCAAAAACTTAAAATGCCTGTTAGGAATAATCAGAGGTTTTAGTGTCTGCGTTCACATGTGTGTTATCTTAGGCTTGTCACCCTGTGTAAATCTAGAGACTAGAGCATTGTTTCACTTGGAATGTTACAATCTTTGGAAAATGTGTCTAACTGACCCATCATCAACTTGGCACTTGGCCAGGACCAGAGGACAGTTTAGCCTCTGATTCTCATGAATGTGACATAGAGGTGCAAGCACCTGCTGATTTCCTCATCCCTTCTAGTGCCCCAGTGTCCACACAGCTACACATTAAGATACTCTTTTATTACTATGCTACTTTATTACTCTCCTTTAAGGCATTGTTAATATGAACATTGGAGGACACTAATCTGTAATTGTGATCATAGTTAATTTATATTAAATTTAATTTTTATATCAGGTTTTAAAAGGAGACATTACAAGGGTACAGATCTTCTGTTTATTTAGACTTTTAGAATCCTTGGGGATTCCTTCCCTTCATAATGCTGCTACTTGGAAATTGCCTTAGAAATAATAGGCAAGATATCCTTTTACATGAAGATTGTATTAGAATAAGTAGAATCTAGCCCTAGTAATCTATGGAAGGGAATTAATGAAGTAATAGGAAGCTTTCCAATAATCCCAGAAGATTCATAGTGACATAGAAGATCCTCAGAGAGCAGACGGAATGAGAGTCATAGTGTAACTCTTTTAACATTTACAAATTTTTATCTATGAAATTTTAAGAGAGGGGAGTAAATGGGAGAAGAGGAGGGAGGGGAAACTGTGATCAGGATGTAAAATAAATGAAAAATTTTAATTAATAATCTGTAAGAAGCAAGTATGCTATAAAAGCAGGGAATGGAATGTTCAGTAAACATTTCTTTATTAATTTCTCAAATTGTAAAATCCATGCTTTGTAACTAAAAATACCTTAAAACTTTTAAGTCAGTATGATCATCAAATGCAAGATGACTGCCTTAAAGAGGAATGTCTTCTCAAGCAAGCCTGTGACTCTGGGAAATTTTTCAACGGCTCTAAACATTGGTTTATCTAGTTTAATAAAATACAACAATTTCCTTGGCCATAAGTCTAAGATGTCTCCGATAAGGCTGTATCTTTTCATGTGTTTACTATTAATATTCATATTAATGAGGACATCAATGCCTAGCAACACATACTCTACCACACAAAGCCAAAAATATCATAAAATATAAAATGAAGAACATTTTACAATTACTGTCAATGGGGTTTGTTTTCCTTAGGTAGTATATTTCATCCTATAGATAGAAGAGCAATGTTGAAATATATTAAAAGATTTGAAGATACAGACCTTTCTCCAAAATATTGTCTGAAAGAAAGGAAAATGCTAGGAGTGTAATAGAGACTGAGGATGCCTAAGAACAGTGACAAGGAGATTTCCACTAGCAGACTAAGAAAACAGGCTTCAAGTCAAATCTCAGTTACTAGGACAGTTTGTAATTAAATCAAAGATTCTACAGAAAATATAGCTTTACATTCAGTGTATGGTCAAGCTTATTTTCTTAAGGAAATAAAACTGCAGAAATGTTGAAGAGGCTTCCTATCGCAAAACCTGGTCCACGGGGCTAGGGACTCAGTAGGTAAAATAATTCCCTGGAAGCATGAGGACCTGATTCCCAGAGCCCAGAGCATAGACATCTGCACTTCCAGCACTCCTAAATTAGGATGGAGGCAGAGACAAGAAAATCTCCTAAATCCCATGAGACACCTCACCTGGTTTATGCAAAGGTGGATAGCAAAGGAAGAAGGTGAAGATGTCCTCTGATCTCTACACACATGCCGTAATACAGACATAAATGCACATACATACTCATAGACACACCATGCATACACACACGGGTGGGGATTTTAAGGAGATGGAATTGTCTCAGTCTGCATTTTTGGTAGTTCCCAAATGTATCCAAGACAAAATAAAATGTATTAAGATTCTCTCCACATACACGGCTACAATTCCAGTGTTTGCACCAATAATGACATGTGTCTAACAACAGGTCCACTCTCTAGTGCGCCAGAAGACCAAGGGAGAAGGCATGAAGAAATGCAGACTTCAGTAAATGCATCACCGTTAAATTAAAAACTACAATAGCAAGGACCTGTGGTCTTTCTAGATACTTCTAAGTCTTGATCCAATAAATTCATGCAGGATTTCTGCCAATAATTTTTTTAGCTTAGTAAAAAATCAGTGTTTAACATTTTATTATTCTCTTCCCTTACCTTTTATTAGACCAAAGTAACCAACCAACATGGCAACTCCTCCCACTGGGTTTTTGAATAGAATCAAAGGTGTTACATCAAAGTCAAGCATCGATTTTTCCACCTTTCTCAGTAACTGCGCAAGGGGATGTCCCCCAGCATCCACTGCTTTATCCTTCAAGAACAGGAGTTTCTAGAATGCTGCTGGGGAAACCACCAACCATTTGACTTTAGGTGAACTCTCCTTTAGAACTACCAATTAATATAACTGGAAGAATGGAAGCTATAAATCAAGAAAGCCATTATTTCCAAACTCTTCATCTTAATCATCATCATCGATCAAGCATGAGGATAAAATGTGTGACACTCCTCAAAAAAAAAAAAAAAACTCACAAAAAGTTGACATGGGTAAGAAATAAACAACCAGTGGGGGGCCGGTGTCACTCTCCCCCTTTCTCTTCCAGTATGTCTTTTTAAACGCACTGTGACCTAGATAACATTCAAGTGTATTTCTGGTAGTACTTGCCTACAACCCAACATATCACTGAACAATTGGGGACAGCCTGGGCTACAGAGCAAGACTTTGTTTCAAAGGAAAAAGAAAGCAGAAACAAACAAACAAACCCAGAAGAAAAACTCAAAGCGATAACGAAAGGAAAAGAGCTAGACAGACACAGGAAACTTTCATCCAAACTTTCACTGTCAGAGACACGAAAGCGAACTCTGGCGTTCCTCTTTTATTTATTTATTTTTTGAGTACCCACCCAAACTGAGGGAGAATTTCTCTTTTATCCTAAACAAATTCCAGATTTTCATGTGCAGGAACAGAAACCCTGCACGTATCCTGATGTGTGTGGTGATTCGCTTCAGTTCTGTGAACTCGGATGTCTGATGAAGCTCTCAGCTCCGACCTTGCCACTGGCTGGCTTCAGGCCTGTGCTGCATAGATTTGTATGAAATAGACTTTTGGAATAAAGAATTCAACACATCCATAACACCTTTTATGTTCATAGCTCAAATAGCTCCATAAAAATCCAGTTAACTCATCCAACATCATAAACTATGAAGGACATTCATAATTAGAACTCACTATGTGGCCAGCCAGTGGCAATGAAGGGTCAGGGTGGGGCTTAATACAAAAACAGTTTGACCTTTCAGTTTCTGAAATGTTATGCCTTTATTTCAGCCGGGGGCTGATGGAAAACTTCTAAACCATGGGTAAATTCTAAGAATTGTGAGTTTGGTTATGGGTACACACAGAAAGCACAATTTCAATGACAAGAGCCCAAATAAGTAGGCATAGGTTTGGATCCAACATCAAAGCGATGTTATCAATGTCAAGTTGGAAGGAGAATGATGTGTAGAAGTCTTCATGTGTTATCTCAGATGATATCTACAGAACTTGTAAGAATAAATGGTTTAGAATTTTTTGAAATGCTAATTATATATGCTGTACTAGCATTCAGGGTGCATAATCAGGCCCTGGCCTTTTCTTGGGGTACATAACTAATGAGAAGACACTACATGTAACATGACTTCAAATGTGCTTCCAGAGAGCTTAAGCACATAGGTGGTTGTTTTCATGCAGTTTCAACTTACGTGTGTCTCCACATCTCTCTGGACCTCCATTTTATGTTTATGAGAACATTACTACCAGTTTTGTAGGGTTGTGGTACTTGTAAAGTGTCTAACTAATTTAGAAAAAGATAATAAAATACAATTGATTCATTTAATTTCATGTGGATCTATGTACGTGAAGGGGGCTATCAGAAGGCAACCTTGGATATTGTTTCCTAGTGCTATCTACTTTTATTTTCTGCTGAGGCAGAGTCTCTCTCTGGTATGTAACTCCCCAGATAGGCTAGTCTGTCTGGCCAGAGAGCACCAGGGACCTGCCTATCTCACCCCTCCAGCTTTGTAGCCACTAGTCCACGCCACTCTGCCCAGTGTTTTTGCTGTTGCTATGTTTTGTTTTGTTTGTAGGTTATAGGGATTGAAATGAGGTACTAATGCTTTTAAGGCCAGTGCTTACTGTCTGAGCCATGTTCTCAACCCATAGGATATGATCAAAACATTGGTTTCTTTCTTTTCTTTTTTTTTTTTTTTTTTTTTTTTTTGGTTTTTTTGAGACAGGATTTCTTTGTGTAGTTTCAGTGCCTATCCTGGATCTTGCTCTGAAGACCAGGCTGGCCTCAAAACATTGGTTTCTTAGCATCACATTCATCCTGAGCCTTCCAAACCCATTTAGGGCTCAGCAAGAATGTTTCTACATATACCCATTTCAAAGTAGTCAGCTTTTCATGATACAAACCATGTTTTAGCAAACAAATGGAATAGAAAAATTCAGGGGAGGAGTCAAGGGACCACTGGTACCCACCTATCCCAGTATAACGAACAATAACAGGCAATCTCATTCCTAAATATTACTGATAGTTTTTCTTTAATTGATGGGTGCTCTAAAAACAAATACTAGCCTGATGTAAAGGCCTTCAATAATGACAGCACAAATGTATCATTAAAGAGTAAATGACTATCGAAGTAAGTGTGATATTTCTACTGCTCGAGATAATCAAGCATATGGTACATATATACTTAACAATATATAAAATATAAAATATACTCTTCTTTCATACATAAAGACTTACCAAACCACCACAATAACTTTATGAGTTAAATATATGTCTTTATCTATTTTACAGCTTGAACACACACCAGTATGTAACCTGACAAGATGGATACTGTAAAGTGATCTTATAGTGATACAATATGAATTTGTCACTTTTCATCAAATATGTGTGTTACTGATACTGTGCAAATTCTAGAGTCAGTAGGTGGTGCACGTGGATGTACATCAAGCAGGACAGTCCTTTCCATTCTAGAACTTTAATATTTTAGATATTTGAATTAAGACCTTCTCTCAAATGGACTTAGTCCAACTACTGATGCTTTTTTCCAGTTTTACTGCTACTGAGGTAATGGCAAAGGACCCAGAGAGGAGAACCTTCTAGGTGGACCTTGTTGCTGTTTGCTTTGTTCCCAGAAAAATGCTTAGTATGTAGCATGCACTCTCATTTTTAAGGTGCTTGTATAACTCTGAGAATTAGTACTGTTACAGTTATTATTTCTCAGTAGGAAACTGGAGCACACAGGTCTGACCTAGCTTGCTGAAGGCTGTCCAATCCGTTACGGTAGACATGAGAATCAAAATGAGGTACAGTTATTCTACAACTGCACAAGCTCACCATGATGCCAGACGGCAATGCATATGGTACTGTGTCCCACCTTATGATAAATTTCACCATTATAATGATGACAAATCATCTAAACTGAAGACATGGACACCAATAAAGCCCAAATTGGCATTTTCAAATAGTTTTTATCCAACATTGATACTGCATCTTGTTTAACTACAGGCCTCATCCTTTGCAATGCTTAGGACTGTAAGTACATAATATTTAATAATAATCAATGAATAAAATAATGTCCTTCTGAAACATTTAAAAGATATTCTAATCTTGAAATATAAATCCTCTTTTGCTTGATTGAGAAAAATAATATTGAACTAACAAATTACCCTGCAATCACCTCAGCTGCCGTAAGTAGGATGCACCTACTTTATAAAATTTAAAAAAATCAGAATAAAGCAAGCCTTTGTTGATAGCATATAATGTAACACATTGCAATTCAGATCTTTCACCAAAGATAATTTAGAGTGGAAGACCGAGACGGGAGAGAAGTCGATTGGGTAGATAAGAAGGAAGGACAGGAAAACACAGAAGAACTAAAAGATCCACCAAGGGAAGCAGCAGCGAACAGTGCACCCAATGTGCACATGTTCCACTGCACAGCCAAAGCCTCCAGAACAGAGCTCTCAGACGTTCCCTATGAAGAGTAAGGTCAGGATGTGGATAGCCATTAGATTAGGTCCCCACTTCAGACTTTCTAACCTTTCAGAACTTATCCGTACTTTGATTACCCTCAGCATAATCTCTTGCCATTGGTAGCATAGTTACCCCACCACCACTAATCAGTCTAGAAATACATGCCAGTACAGACCTGACAGCACTAAAGAAAGGTTCATTTTCATTACAAATGAACACGTTTGAGTCACGATCATAAACGACAAGATAAATTTGAATAATATGATAATCAGTAAGTCAGAACCTCTTAGTTAGCCATCAGTTTTGCTATTGTCCCCTCTTCACCACAGACTTTTTTGTTTGGTATTCATGGATCACCAGAGCACAGCGTTTTTCAACTCCAAGCTCCTAAGAACAGAAGTGTGTCTGTGTGTCAGATCCATCCACGAGTCCGCACTCCTCCACACTCCTCAGTACCTGGGGTTTATCCAGACGCATCCTCTTGGCAGCGTTCCTACTCTCGCTTTCACAGGCTGAAGCCAAGATACTCTCTGCAACTGCTGAAGTAAGGTGGGAAGGAATAGGTCGAGACTAAAAAGAAAAAGAGAGAAAGAATATGAAAAATTATTAACAGTATCATTAACCGACCACATGTCAGAAGAGCTCAGAAGGCCATCAACATGGGCAGGAGAATCTATTTCAATAGAGGAAATGGAAATTGTAAAGATGAAAAATGAAAGCTAGTTAGAGGTTAGAGCTACAGCTGCTACGCAGAGCTATCGTTCATTCCCGTGTCTCCGTTGTCACGAGTACTTATTTAGGGTCATTATGTTGGAGTATGAACAAGCAATGGCAAAACTGCTGACCATAGTTTGCAAATAAAACATGCCCTTTAACTCTTTCATGAACATGACAATGCACACACAAACCAGAACAAAAACAAACAGGACTGTCACAAAACAAAACAAACTAACAAAAATTAACTGACACCACACCATGCCAAAAAAATCTGGATTTTAAAGAAGTGTGTGTGTGTGTGTGTGTGTGTGTGTGTGTGTGTGTGTGCAGCATGTGCACAGAGGCCAGAGAATCACCTCAGATGCTGGTCTTCATCTTCCACCTTGATTGAGAAGGTCTGTTTTATCACTATGTTTGCCAGGCTAGCTGGTCCAGGAGTTTCCATGGCATCTCCTGTCTATGCCTCCCATCTTGTTATCAGAACAATGTAATTATGAATGTTTGTTCTCATGCCCATATACCAAACAATCATAATGTGAATAGTGCAAATGCTTATTGAGGTTCAATTTGATGAAGAATACATATGGTTAAAGTACCTGGAACATTTCTCACCTTGGTTAAATACAAGATAACTGAACCAGACACACAATGATTTCTGTATACCCAGGGTTTTGTCTTATGTGAGATTATTTGCCTATGTGTTTAAATCCATGTTTTCTTTCATTTATTTAATATGAATATGAGTTTATATTAATTATTTTATAGGGACATGTTGGAAAATATATCTTCTACATAAGCTACATAGAAATTAATTAATCTTCTAACCGAGCTAATTATAAAATGTGGGCAACTCTCCAGATCATTTACTATAATCATTGAAAAGTTTTTCATTCTTTTTTCACATAATTACATGTAAAACCATTTAACTGAAAGATGAAATACTTAATGATATAGCACATTTTTAATTAAGATAACCAAAAGATAGATTTAAAAAAAACATGAAATTTAAATCACAGAGATGATAACAAAACACTGGGAAATTGAAAAATATATGTATCCTGGAAGCCTAGTATGTATTTTAGCATGCCACTTCAGGAATTTCAAAGCTTCACCACAAAGTATGTGTGGCTATTTATTTATTTTTGAATTAGAAATATCATTATGTATGTCTAAGCACAAGTGTGTGAGTGCTAGAAAATACATGGAAATCAGCAGACAACTTCCAGAAGCAGATTCTCTCATCCACTATGGATTCAGGGCTTTGAACTCATGTCACTGGGCTTGTGCACAAGTTCTTTACTTAGAGACGATGTTGCCAGCCTTGGATAGATATTATTTATTAGAAGTCTCTCATATGATTCAGGCCTTTTTTTTTTTTTTTTTTGCTGTCTTAGCAACCTTGAATATGCCTTTGTTGTATGTGTCTCATTTTACTGACTTTGTTATATAAAATGTGCTTCAGGAAATTGAAATACAAAGCTTTTGTCTGAAATAGTACTCTAGAGCAGCTAAATTCAGTCCACAGTGTTTTAACACATAGAGGAAGGAATTTCTGCAGTTTTGCATTTTTGGAATTTTTTTCAAACACTTCCTTGCTGTTTCCACTTCCAAACCATACTCCATGGGTCAGAAAGAGAGGTGGCCTCAGTCTTTCTTTTCCGGTCCTCTGGGCTGTCTGGGATGATGGTTAGACGTCTATCTGACAATAAAGAACCACGAGGTTCAAATGTTACTTTTCCCAAATAAAGGGAAGAGAGAGCCCCTTAAACAGCCTGGAGCACATGATAGATGTGTTTCTGAGGAAAATTATGCCAGGCTTTTGCCTTGAGAACCAAGAGGTTCAAATGAGGCAAACCCAGAGGAAAAGTTTGTCTCAAAACTTGTATGGCTTCATTTCACTGTCTACTTCAAGTATGGAAAACACACTCTAGCACAGCATCAAATATATGTTGAGCCATAAAATCAGTCCCCCAATAAATAATGACCATGTCTGGCAAAGCATTAGAATCTAAACTATATGGAAATCTTATCTATACCCTTTTCTATGGAACTTCCTTTGAGGTAAAGTTACATTAGAAGTGGAAATAAAGACATTTCACTATGAAAAAAGAAAATAATTCATTTGATATGAAGCTGGTATTATTTAAATGGGTGTTAGGAGTTTTTAAAAGTCTATCTGCATTATTAGATATTCATCTGGCTCCAGGAATGAAATTGATAATCTCAATTACATATCAGAAATCCTCTTTTACTTAGTATAACCAACAATAGTCACACACGGCACAGGGATACATACTTCTGTTTCTTATTATTTTTATATTTCTTTTTTTTTTGGTATCTCTATTCCAAATTAGATATAAAAAGTTATAAAAATTTAGTAAGTTGATGGGATTTCACTAATGAACATGCAAGTTTCTTAAATATGTGTTGAGTATGTTTTTTTTTTTGTAAAAGTTTGTTGAAAAGGAAGTTTGTTAAACATGAACAGAAAGTAAAAGAAATATTTTTAGTTAAAATTATTTCATAGAGGGTTGGTGATTTAGCTCAGTGGTAGAGCGCTTGCCTAGCAAGCACAAGGCCCTGGGTTTGGTCCTCAGCTTCGGAAAAAAAAAAGACAGAATTATTTCATAGAAATTCTTTATTTTTTTAAATTGAAGAATTAAGCTAGAGGTGTGGCTTTTACTCTAAGAATAAAAGTTGGCCTTCAAAAGAACTTACATAATTTTCTTTAGAGAAAATCATGGAGATTATATGGTCTTTCCCATATGTGTGACTGGTCTATTCAGGCACAAGAAGAGAGTTCTGCCTGAGTGGAACAAATTATCCTTTTAAGGTCACCTGATAATTGTAAGTCTCAGATTTGGGGAGAAAATTAAGTTCAAAATTAAAGCAATTGTAGACTCTTCTAACTAGTGGGGAAATAAGCAGACATACAGACACAAGATTTAATGTTGCTCACACACAAAAGACAGCATTTTGAAAATTGAGCTGTTCTAAGTTTCTTGTGGAACTGTAATGTGACAACTCTAGATGACCTTTGAAACAAAGTCACAAACAGTTTGTTTTCCTCAGAAGTCTGAAGAAACTGGCAGCCAGATAGATTAATTTGCTGTCCTAGAACCAACAAATCTACGTTCGGGAGTTAGGCTTCCTGGTTTCCAGTTCTCCATTTTTTCTTTTACATTGTATTGTAATTAGCACTTCTAAATAATTAATAGTTAATGAAATAAGATGCCATTAAAAACACTTATCTGCAAACTGATGTGCTGATCCAAAAACAAGAAGAGAAAAGTCATCCTATACAAATTTGTATTATAACCCTGTTTTATTCAAGATCATTGGACAGAATGGCAAAGTGAATTAGAAATCCTCAGTGTGAGATGTTTTTAAAAACCTCAAGTCTCAAATGTATAATCTATGTGTGTTTCTAAGCAGAATCTTATGTCATGTGAATATAATTTTGAGATGATTCTCAATAATAATTCCTATTGGGAGCTTAGGATATTCATAACTTAATACAAAAAGCTTAGATTCATCATCTAAGTTTCCAACCCTTGAGAAAAGTACTTACACTATTCATTTTTTAGAGAAAGTTAAATCAAAGTTTGAAGAGACTGCATGACTTGTACAAGTCCATTAATCATGTAGATTCACTGGGATTCAAACATGCATGATGTGAAATTGTAAATAATTTATAGTAAAGAATTATTTTCACTTCATAATTCCAGTGAGATAATACAAACTGGAAGATGGATTATTACAGCTAAATTCATTTTGTTTCTAATCAAGGAATTAATTAGGGCTTCTCTAGCATCTTTATTTTTGGGTGATTTAAATCTTTGCCTTACACTTCTCTACTAATTCCTAAATACTATGTTCTGCCACAATCTAAGGTCACAAACTATTAATGTTGGATTAGACAGAAGTGCCAATCAATTACTTCACATGAACCCTTTGGTTGGGCTCTGTTTCATGCCTGCAATGAAGGTGCAGGAGATTCTTCATGAGCTACTAATTCTAGAAAGCCCTTTGCTTCTAACACTGGTGAGTCAATAATAAAGTTCTCAGTGTCCCATACACAGTTCAGTGATATTTCAGATAATGACAATATAGCTGAGGTTAAAACCATTGGCTTGATTTTCCTTCACAATCTGTCTTTTATCTACTTCTCAGCTCAGTTATTTATATCAAGAAGGTGAGAAGAAAATTGATCCTGGTGGCATCTTATCAAGCAATATTCTGTGGTATGAAGTGTGGGCACAATGGTAACCTTAATCCTCTATTCTGTCATCAAACTTAACAGCTGAGGGCTGATTCCAGTGTTTCTGCTCTAGTTGGGATGTAACTTCAGAATATGCTAAGGGATTTAGTCAGATTTCAACAGTAGCAAAGGCTAGATTCCTTCCCTTATTCGTAAGACTGGCCATAAATACAAATGCTTACATATAGTAAATGAGCCAAGAAAAAGCACAAAGAATCCAAGGAAGAATTTATGAAAAACAGTACCTCTCCTGGTGAATGTGATTTTAGTAGACATACTATGAGGCATACGTATCTTAAGGGAAGATTTCTGGAATGATTAAAATATAGACAAATGCACATTGTGTGTGTGTGTGTGTGTGTGTGTGTGTGTGTGTGTGTGTGTGTGTGTGTGTGTATACCTATACCAGAAATTTGCTATTTCTACCCACTGCATGTGAGATAAGCTCGTAGTAATTATCTCTTCATAATTAACAGTCATTCTCAACTGGATCCCAAGCTGAACTTTCCTCTGCACTGTTCCTGCAGTCATAATTATCTAGGTTAAAATCAGTGGGGTTGTGTCATCCAGCAGATGGCTAAATGGTCACACGGAGCTTTGGAGTTGGAAAAGTCACATTTTAATTGGAACTTAAGATGTGATTTCTGTTGGCACCATGGAAATGTATCTTCCTTTTCAGAACCAGGGGAAGTGTATCAACAAATAGTGCCAATTTTTTAGCTGTAGAATTGCATATTAAACAACCTCAGGATGCTCCGGTGATTGAGTATACATTTAAGATACTGTACAATCACAATTACAAAAAAAGTTTCAAAAAATCAAGAACATGAATCTACTTATGGGTTAATGTCACAGTGCTCTCTAAACTCTACTCTTTAAATGCAGCTTGATTAAGTGTTAAACAAGACCACATGAAGAAGCAACTATGGCATCCACCAAGGTCGTAAATAGAATGTACTCTCTAAGACACTTAGAGAAAGTGATTCAGTGATGAAAATTATGTAGCATATGTGTTAAGATTTTTTTCCCTTCCATTCTGGTTACTTAAAAAAATTCATAAGTAATAATCATGCTTTTTGTTTGATATGAACACAATTTCCCCAAATGGTATTTAAATGCATAAAGGAATAATCATAAAAGCTATGCAAAAAAATTAAACTCCAAAAGACCCCATTTATTTGCAGGGTTCTATGGTTCATCGACATCAGTATTATAGAAACAATGAATTGACTACTTTGGACTGACCCGGGTATTTGTCAGCAACTGCTTCGTGACTTGATTGCTCTGAGCCCCTCGACTAGGAACCGTTTTTTTTAGTTTTATAAATCACAAAACTGAGATTCAGTCAACGTAATTGGTAATCTTGATTGTCAGTTTGACTGGATGTAGAATCATCTAAGAGACATGTCTGGGCATGCCTGTGAAGGTGATTCCACACTAAGAAGAAAGAACTGAGTGCCAGCATTCATCCCTGTCTACTTCGTTACTGTAGGTGCAATGTCACTAGTCACTTTACATCCCCACAGCCATCTTCCCATGCTATAAAGGACTGTATGTCTTCATTCTGAGCCAAGTTAAACCTTTCATTTCTTCAGGTGATTTGTGTTAGGTATTTTGTAACAATATAAAAGTAACTAATGCAGTAATTAAATAGCAAATAGGAATATCATGCCACAATGCATTGCAGGAAGGTACATATGGCAAGTCAATACCATCTTCTTTTATTCAAAAATACGTTTAATGAGTGTTATCTCTAAGTCAGAAATGTATACAATTCAGAGAAATACATGCAACCTCAATGGTTATGATTTCTATTCTGGGTTATGCTAGTACTGTGCCTAGCACACAGCTTTTAAAACATTAGCAATAGATTTATACATAATCTGTCTTCAGAAATTCTTAACTAATAGAGACAAGTATTTTTTCAAAACATTGTAGTAAACTTATTTGACAAAATAGATATTTCATCTTTCTTATTGCGAATTTCTGTGAATGTTTTGAAACACTAAAACAGTTGTGTTTGTGTTATTCTCCAGGGGTGCACACACTCTGAGTGCCATTCCACAAGCAGGGTTGCACTCCACCATGGCCTGTGGTCTGGATTGTTTGAAACCTGAACTCCAGGTAACTCAAGATTTTAAACCAAGGCTTGTGAATGTGGTCATAATAGTAGTTTGACAGTCCTTAATAGTGTCCTTAATATAGTTTTGATAAAAATGGCAAGCAACAGAGCCTTACTGATCTCACCTGACCTCCTGAGTTTTGGTCAAGAAGTTATGGAAGCTCATTGATTAGTTCCCAGTGACTGGGCGAAGAGGTCAGCATATGACTTAAATAGATGAGGTGAGTCAACATTCTTCCATGGGACTGAGACTTGCAGTTAGAGGATTGCTTTTAGGTTGCAAGTTTTCAGAAGTGCTGAGGACAACGTTTCTAGCAGGTAGAAAGGAACTGTCTGACAGATAAAGTACTACAGAGAAACACAGCTAAAAATGTGGGGGTGGGAGTCAAACATCAGCTGTGGGCCAGGGGGTCTGTGGGGGAAGAACTAGCATCATTTTCCTGAGAAAATTACTTTAATTTTAAAGAAATTTAAAACTACATTTTTTTAACAAAAGTGGAATATAAAATAATTGGCATTTTGACTTTTAATGTATGTTCAATTTTTGTTGTTCAGTTTTGATGTACTGGAACAGTGCCTAACTATAGTGGATGCTGGCCTTGAGTTTGCAGCCATCCCATGGCCTCCTCAGGGCTGAGATGATAGGGAGGAGCCACCACATATACTTCAAGTAAAAGCTTTCATTTATGAACTAATGGTTCATATGTCTTGACCTTGATTTTTGAATATTCTTGGTCATGAATAATGATCTTTCATAAATAAATTGGAAATTAATGTCTTGCAGCTTCATTCATAGCTGCAGAGTTTGGCAAATGCCAACTGAGAATAGAGCTGGCCAAGATGCAAGATAATGAAAGTATCATGCTATCCTTTCTAACCAGTTGACCCTTTAATCTCCACTAGAAAACATCACCTACTTCTGCAAACATATGGTTATATATTATTACATATAACAATACACAACTGTACATCATGACATCTTTTTCTATCACCGTTTACTGCACATTAATTCTATTCACAGACAGTCACTACTGTAACTACTTATTCACAATAATTACCACTTACAGAAAAATAAAAATCAATGTGTCAAAAGTCAAAGGAGAGTCAAAATTAAGTATCATATAAATGTCTTTAGAGGAAAAAGTTAAATATTTAAATATATGAGTCTTAATTTTTAGTTAGCAGTAAGTTTTAGAAGTTAACTCCCAAGACACTGAAGCATGTTACACAATAAAAGCCATGTAACTTTCACTTGTTTTCAACTACAAAGTAAAACACTATTCTATATCTTTTCATTCACTCACTCTTTCACTCAACATTTTTAACGCAGTTGAATGGGAGTTTGTCAACTTTCGTGATCAAGTTCTTGCACTCTGTTAAGACAGTGGGGATACTACAGAGATAAACAAGTTCAAAAACACAGGAGTCAAATCCTTCAGGAGCTAAGACTTTACATAGGTAACAGCAATAAGACAGGATACAAGAAAACCGGAAAAGATGCACAAAAAGTGAAATTTGTACATAGAAGAAAGAGAAACTGGAGATTACTCTTAGAAAGTTGATTTAGCAGATGACCACACATCTGGTCCAATTCTAGTTGTTCACCAGGTGGAGACATCTAGCAGATTTACAAGAGCAGAGTTCAACCTAGGGTTCTATGGTACGTTATCACCACTCTCATGTGGGCCAGGCAGGAACTTTGACATCTGTAATTTCAAGCAATGCTAGTCTTCATCTTTAAGATAAGTACTATTGTTTCATTTTATCCAATGAGGAAGTTAAGGTTCAAGGATGCAAGACCCATAATTTGGTAAAATGTAGAATGAAGACCCACTGAATATAAAATCAGGGTCTTCCCTTAATTACTTACCACCAGTGTTGCTAATTGCCCACTGTTTCCTGAGTTTATTTTTCTTATTGCCCTGACCTTAGCTTGTGAGAAGAAACTTTAGTAGCTTTTTGTGTTATTTTTTCCCTCCTCATAATGAACATGGGGTTTGCTCAACACTAATTTGTAAGTTAAAAGGAGTTTTGCTAAAACAAACAAACAGACAAAAGCAAAACTTTGGAGCACATTTTTCTCAGTAGCTTCAGAGCCTGCTCTGACATCATGTGGAAAAGTCTTCGGTCTGATGGTCTTTCTCTTTCAAATAGCTGTTTCTTCCTGGTAAATGTTAAGATTTCTATGTTCTGCTCTTGTGTTATTGCAGTAGTATTAGGTACAAAGTTGATTTATTTCTACTGCTGACTACTCACCTCCACACCCCTGCCAGAGCCTTCATGGTTTGATCAATTCAGAAAGTTGGTCATCATCTTCCCTTCCTTTTTGTAACTTCTCCTTAGATTTGCTAAAAAGATCTATCTTTATTATAGTGAGATTCTTTTCCCCCCATCTCTACCTTCTTAAAAGAAGGTGATTTTCTTATTTATACATTCTAGCTATCACTTTTCTCCTTAGCTAACGTTTATTTTCTATTTGACCCACCTAGTAGGGTTTTGATTTCATTGCATACAATGCCTGATATTTTTACTTCCAGAAGTTAGAAATGGAGGCTTATTCCCCTGTTTTGAAATAGCAACCATTTGCAGGGGCCAGGGGCATCCCTTGTTTACCCACAATTCCCAGTTTATAGTCCTGTCTGATCACAAACTAAAATCCATCTATCCTGGAATTGGATGATCCTTCAGCCTCCAGTCCTAAACTTTTCTATGTTCTCTTACTCTATCTTCCAGGCTGCTATCCTATCCCAGTAAGTATTTGTAACCATGGCAGTACATTTCTTAACTCTTTTACATCTTTAGAAATTTACTTGTTTTCCTTTTGGGCAAGATATTTTTTTATTCATATTTGATTCAGTATTTGTGTCTATAGTGGGAAGATGAGGGGTATAGGTAGGAAGTATTCTGTTATACTTAACATCATGTTTAAACTAAGTGATTCTGTGAGGAGTAATTGTGACAAATATATTGGGCATAAATATTTTTTCCATATAATTATTATTTAATTAAAATACATGTAGGAAATAATGGGTAGAGTGTTACCATAATCCTTGAGAAAATCCACAAACTAAGGGACAAAATATTAAGGGAAGCATCAATAAGTCTCTATGATAGACTGTGGTATGAAAGGAAGTAATTGAAGGTGTTAGAAAAAAAAGTAGAAAATTGCCTGCCCGCCAAATATTTACATATATTATTACACATAATGGCCCAGCAGCCATTTCATTTAGAATATTGAGTCTCTGAAATATATCATCCAATTAAAGGAATTGAACTAACACAAGAATTAAACTTGGATCTCCTAGCTTCAGAAAGTCATAGTCTAAGATATGGGGTTTAGACTATTTTTGAGATGATGAAGTTGTACACTTTGAAAGCCAAAATTGAGGAAGGTACACTATGAGTAAAGACTCCAGGGTCCTAGAGTGTGTCCCCTGAGTGCTGAATTCCTAGAAGTACTCTGAGTGAGCAGAAAAAAACAGTTTCACTGGTAGCATTGACTTGTAGTGCATCTGAAAGTGTCTATAGGGATGCCAAGAGAAATAGGTTAGGGGTTTCAAATGTTTATGTAGTGCATTTTCTAACTATAATACATATCCAGTTTTCTTTCTATTCATTGCTTATATATTGTAGAATATTATTTTAAGATGTGTTATATTTTATGCTAAAGAACATTTAATGAGACAAAGATGTGTTGCATTCTTTTATGTTGCTTTTGTTTAACTCTGTGAAGCTGTGTTACTTTGCCTGTCTAAAACACCTGATTGGTTTAATAGAGAGCTGAATGGCCAATGGCAAGGCAGGAGAAAGGATAGACGAGGCTGGCAGGCAGAGAGAATAAAGAGGAGGAGAAGTCTGGGAGGAGCAAAATCAAGCAATGGAGAAAGGATGAAGGATCAAGAAAAGAAGAATCCAAATATGGAATAAGAAGGAAAGAAAAGCTATACAGAAATAGAAAAAGGTAGAAGCCCAGGGGCAAAAGGTAGACGATATAATTTAAGTTAATAAAAGATGACTAGAAGCAAGCCATGCTAAGGCCAGTCATTTATAAGAAAGAATGAATTCCTCATGTGTTTTATTCGGGAGCTGAGTAGCAGGCCCCCCAAAGAGTAAAGAGTAAAAACAAGTAACAAGATTTTGGCATACCAATGTGAGGTTCTAGAATTTCCATAGGGCTTGAGAAAGCTAAAAACAAAAACAGGGCTCCTTTAAGAGTTTCTGCAGTACAGTGAGCCCTTGAGCAGCATTAAGTGGACACAAAAAAACTAAGTAAAAATGCCCTCCACAGTGCAGGACACCAGCATTCAATAGCTGGGGGACTGAAGGCAGTTCCTGGTCAGGCACCTCTGACTGGGTTGCAAGTTGTAGGCTTAGCTTTCACAACTTGAGAGTGGGGTGGAGCCAGCCAGTAGGGTCACGCAGAGGAGGACCCAGCTCTAGTTTCTCAATTTAAAGTTTGCTCACACATTCAAAAAAGGCTGAAAGATACACAGTAAAAGAGGTTCAGATGGAAAAAACTTCTAAGTTCCAATGTGTTTTATAATGTACGTAGGCTTAAGACAGAAAGAATGAGTATAGACAGTCATAGAAAGAAAGAAGTAGTTTAAAATAATAAAGTCTATAATGATAGAGTGAAAATAATGTAAAAGAAAAAGCCACATAATATGGAAAATACACAGGGAGTTTGGATCCCGTATGTTGCTGTATTGACCCTGAATTTTTTGATAGTTGATAAAAAAAATGACAGCAGCTAAGAAACATGGGATTGAAAGGGGAACTGCTTAAATAAACCAGCCTAGATACTTTAGGAATGCCTTAACTTTAAAATGGAATTAAAGAATACATTTGTCAAATGGAAGTCAAAAGTGCTTTGGAGAAGAGGTTTTGCTTTTGTTTCCACAGGAAACAAGAGGCTGTGGATTCGTTCCAGGTTAATATGGATCAAGTTTGATCAAGGGAGACCTTCTGAAACTTGACAGGTGATACATATCAATGAAGGTTACTGCTGGTTTTCTCAGGACTTGGCCATTATCTCAGTTTTCCCAGGGACTCCTAAAGATGCTTCACCCACAGACAACAGAAAGCAGTCTAAAGAAAACTATACCCACATTCCCAATAAATGGTGTGAGTGGCTGATGGTTATTTGGTGGGTTATGGATGTTTGCTGTCATTTAGGGGAATGTAGTATATTGATACAAATTTAAAGTTACCTTTGTTATACTATATACGTTTCTACTCTTGTTTAAGGTATTGTGCTAATGCAGTTTATTTAAAAATTTAAGGTAAAATTCTAGTTTTTGAAAGCTACTATTATAAACTATTTAGGATAATCAAGACACACAGGTTAGTAGTTAGTCATCCATTACAATCAAATTTGCAGAAATTTTAGGCATGTTTTCAAGATTATACAGAGATATATTTAGATAGTTGATTTTCAAAAACATTAAAGTCTTACAGAATATGGCATTTAAGATGTTTAATAACTCAAGGTTTTTCATGACAATGAGACACATCTGCTCCTGCTAGCACCAATTTACTTCATAAAAGTATGATGGGCATCAGAGAAACTCCTTATGGAGTTTACTTTCATTATGGTAAAGCTAGCCATTTGGGCAAGAAACTGCTCTTGCCTGGACATCCTGAGAGTATGCTGTAAGGACTGAACATGCAGGACACACAGGAAAAAGGCTGTTGAATTTTGCCCAAACAAGGCAGGACAGTCTTTTGAGATTCCTGCTTCGCAGAAGAGTCTACCAGATAGTCTGCCTTCTGATAGATACCAGGCTGGCCTTGAACTCTAAATATCAGAGGAAATGTCCTTGAACACCTAAGGCTGTTGCTCCTACCTCCTGAGTGCAGAGGTTACAGGTTTATACCACTATACCAGTATTATTTACTTTTTTATCAATTATTTTACTTTTATAACTTCTAATCTTATTTTTGTTAGGAAAGACACAAAGTTCTAAAATCTTCAGGCTCCTGTAACACCAATTCTGCTTCTCTTTAAGTAGAGTGGATACAGAGACTTGTGCAAGGTACAAGCAAGGAATTCAGCTAGAAGACTATGCAGGAAGGTAGTCACAAGATGTGAAGGACTGAAACTAAAATAATAGCAGAAAAAATAAGAAGCTATAGCATTTATTTAGAAAATATGCCACATAAAGAATAAACAGTATTCAGTGAATAACAGAGTCTCATTCTGAATTTTTAGGCAGGGGTGAAAATGACAATAACAATGTTTTCCAACATATACCAACAAGGAAGGTGCAGGTAAAGTTTTGGTAGATAAAGTATCTATGGAAAAAACATGTTTATGGGAAATCTGGATGCCAGTGTGCTAGAGCAGCAACTATCAACATTTGGATGAAATATCAAACTTCTGCTGATGTCTGTTGCTCTACTCTAGAACACATTACTGTGCACTGAGAAAAACTTGCAATTGTGGTTAAGGTGCTATGCAGTCCGTGACCAAATACACAATTAAAATCAATTGCCCAAAGTGGACATAGGTAAATGGGGAGGCAGGGGAACAAGAGATGAAGAACTTGGGGTTGATGTAGGGAATGCAATGGTGGGATTTGGTGCAAAGCAAATTCATACGAATCAATCCAATAGCAGGGAAGTAAGAGCCAGAATCTCAAATAGTATGAACCCAAGAATGGTGAGAATGGTGTGATCTGTGAGTGAAAGTGTTCTTCTGAGGAAGCTGAAATGACAAAGTAGATAGCTGTATGAGGAATGACTAGAACTTGACTGGAGTCTGTGGACAGAAGTCCTCATTTTCAAAGGGTCAAACAGAGCATGTAATAGGAGGACATTGTTGATAAATCAATGTTCGAACGAGGGGGTGAGAAGAGGATCAGGTGCAGAATGATTATTTATTCAGAGAAAATAAGCCTGGACACTGGTTCTGTAAAATCAGGGGAACACACAAGAAACTTTAGATGACTCCATGGTGTGTGTATTTGTACAAGTATGTGCATATGCCAGAGGCATCACCCATCTTTCTCTTAAGACAGGGACTCTCTCAGCTCCAAGCTTGCAAAGTAACTGGGCTGGCTGACAAGTGAACCCTGGGGATATGCATGTCTGTCTCCCCAGCGTTAGGTTTATAAGCACATACCACTGAGCTGGCATTTTTTTTCATGTATTCTATGCACTGAACACAGGTGCTTGCGTTTGTGAAGCAGGAACTGTACCTGTACCATCTCAGGCATCTGTCTAGCCATTGGGAAGCGTTTATTACTGATGTGTAAGCTGTTTGAGTGAAGCCTTCATTGACAGAAACTCAGACCCTCGAAGTTGAATGTGTGAGAACTGTGACATCAGAAGGTAAGATGTCAGAATTACTCAGGAGTGCATTATAGAATGCAATCAAATTGAACTGTTAGGAGTGAACTACTCAGATCAAGTGAAAATAGCCTACGGTGTGTTCGTTATAGAATAATTGCAGCAGTAGGCATTGACAACTACAAAGGGGGAAAGGGTTCAAATAACAGTCTGGAAATTCAAACCGAATGCTTGCTAATTAGCTTCCACTAAGCTAACTGGTCAAATATATACATATATGTATATATATAATATGAAAATAATATATATTTATATTTACATATATGTAATATGAAAATAATATATACTTATATTTATGTATATGTAATATGAAAAATAATATAAGTAGTTAAAAGTATAGAGGTGCCACAGAGATGTTGCTAAGAACCAGTGTGATGGGTAAACGATATTGTTGATAGAATTTTCAGTTTAAGAATCACTTTAAGACATTTAGTTAATTGTGGTTCAGGGGGAGAAGGAAGAGAGAGACAGAAGGAGAGCAGGGAAGGAGAATGAGAGTGAGCAAGCGGGTGCACACTCTAGAATGTACATGGTAAGGTCAGAGGATAGTTTCCAGGAGTCAGTTCTCTCCCTCTGCCTTTGAGGCACAGGCTCTATGGTTCTCATTGCCTCGGCTGTGCAGCACACTCTGAACCAGTTGGGCTAAGAGCTTCCAGCTGATTCTCCTGTCTATCTAGCTGTCAATGTGTTGAAATTAGACATGTGTCCCCACATTTAGCTTTTTATACAGGTGCTAGGGATCACATTCATGTCAGCAGGCTTGAGAGATTAGGTCTTTCCCCAACTCTGCCACCTCTTAGCCTTTTGATACACATTTATAAACCCTGCGGGAAAGGACAGAGATGCTACTGCACCCTGTGATATGTAAGCAGGGACTGAAGGCAAGGTCTTTGTGTGGCATGTGACAAGCACAAGAAAAGTATAAAAGCCACTGGTCAAAACCCAGATTTTCTTTAACATGAAAGGATAGTTTTCTGGTGGTTTTAGAATTAGACTCATTTCTTACCCCTTTAAAAACTGTTCCCGCACTTTCCCCCTACAGTAGGTGTGATAACTACTATGGAAATATGTACAGAGACAAAGACACAAGGACTGCTGAGACTGTGGTGACATCTGGCTCAGACTTCCTGACAGTGTGGCACAAAAATGAAGACACTACGTGAAGAGCCCTAGTGGTGAAGACAAAGGCAAGCTCTGTTTCTTCATAAGTGGTTTCCCTTGCATTAAACTCTAAGAGAATCTCTTAAAATGAAGTCTTTTATAATTCGTATTTAGTAACTCAGTGGACATTATTTTCAGTAAAATTTTATATAAAAAACTTAAATGAGACTTATTTCTACAGGGAAAATAGTCTCATAAACAACTAGGTATGTGATTTTTTCAAGAAGATGAGCTCATTGAATTCAGAACCTAAGCTACTTGGACTATATCAGTATAATGACACAATTAAGGATAAAAGAAGGGTATTGGATAAAGTCCCTTTTACTGTATTTTTTCTAAATATTTTCATTTGAGTTTTACAGAAATACACATAAATATGTCCAGGTGACAAAGGTCTCTATGCAAATCTAGGAAAGAGAGAAATAGTACAGGAGGAACCTCAGTAGGCGTCAACTGTGTCTTATTTATAGACTGTTGCTTTCGTCAGTTTCTATTATAGCTATTATTGAATTTAAGATCACAGCCCTTTGGAGAAACTGATTCATTTCCTGGAACAACCAACTCCTGTTCTTGAGAGCAGTTGTTGAAGTAACTTAAGGGTCAAAGCTACACAGTAGAATCAATAACAATTTAGCACACAATATTTTTCCAAGGCTTAATTTAATGGCTGCTTAATTCACTAAGGTTTTACAGTCTGAGAATACTGGCTGGACACTGGATCAAAATTATTCAATTTATTTTTCATTAACCATACTATTTTATTTAATGCTAAGATGCCAGGGTTTGAATTTGGTGATAAGGACTTGGTGAAAATGTGTAGCAAAGAATCTTTTTGCAGTGATTCTAATTCATGTGTTAGAAACACCATGCAGAACACAAAACAATTTTCTTTCTGCCAAAGCAATCAAAATTTACTAGGTCTTGGTAATTCTAAGAAAATAAAAATCCATATATATGCATTATATAAATGCATATATACATATATATGCATATATATGGATGGATGTACATATATTCTAATGTTTGTTTAATGTATTCAATGAAGCCAATTAAAAGTATTTCAGTCTTCTAAAACCCACATTTATACCCAGAGGTTACTACTGATGTCCTTGGCCAGAGACACTGCCTTCTGCACTGAATGGCAGTTAATGCATAGACTCATATGGTGAAAGTACTGAGAATAAACAACTGTTGAGTGCTCACCCCTAAATGGGACATCAATATCACCCTCTCCATGGTTCAAAGAGCATTGCAGAAGAGGCGGTTAAAAGCTTCTAAGGGACAGAGGATGGGAAAGAGCTCTGTGAAAGAGGTCTTCTGGACATGACGTGACTGTTGAACTCCAAGTATCAATGGTTACCAGCACAAGACTTACACAAGACTGTGTCCATCAACATTCCATCACAGGCAGGGAAGGAGCTCATTAGGCTCTGCCCCTTGTTGAGGACCTACAGTCACATAATATTTTCTGGGATAGGGACAGTCACATTCTTCAATGGTGTAGCCACTGGTAAGTTGCCCTTGCTTAAGTACATAATTGCAATGACATCAATAGTCATGTAGGTAACTCTAATTAAATTCAGTGGAGAACAGAAACGACATGAATATTAAAAAGGAATAGATTTTGTATGGCCAGAGGCAGAAGTAAAGTGAATATTAAGATCCTCAATTATATATATATATATATATTGTGATAAAGCACAAAGTAGGAATCTCACTTTGAATTTCATAAAGTCAACAAGAAACTCATAATCCAGCAGTTTTGAGAGTTTCAAACTACTTTCAGGGTCTTCTGGTCTCAGGGACCCCAAGAAAGTGGAGAACTAAGTCTATTGATTGGTACTTAGCCTCCTACAAAATACACATACACTTTACAGTTCCCTTTTTCCTGTATTTAAAATGAGCTGATTTCCTCCTGACTCGATGCATCTTAGAGAACAAGATGCACATGTAAAGAGAGTCATTCTGAGAATGTTTCACTCTTCCTCTTGTCCAATAGGGATGACTGTTTTAAAAGGAACAAAATCCTACTCAACATTCCATCGTAAGGAAATTTATGTAGAAAGTGAAAGGAACATTCAAGTGTGCCTATTTAAGAGTGTGCTTCTCATTTCCAAGGGGGTATTCCAGACTATGGAGGATTAATAACAGAAAGGATGGAAATGGCTTAAGTTCCAGGTTCCATTTTCATCTACATTTTTCATATAGTTACAGGGGACCCTCCAGCTTGCATTTGAGCACTTCATGTCAGATAAGGGGTCATCTCAATGAATCATAATGACCAGGAAAAGGTATTCTTTCCTCAGTAACAAGCCAGATGAGTCATAGTTCTCTCTCTTACCTTTGAAGTTCTATTTATATGAATCACTGAATAAATGAATAACTGAATAGATGAAAAATATTAAAGGTTAAATATTTCTTTGTAGCATGTTTAAGTTTAGTATGTAAAACTTATTGACTTTGTATTAATCTACTTTTTTCTTCCATACAGCAGAAATTTCTACTAAATAAACATCTGTGATAAAGTGAATACATATAATTAATAAAATGGCAGTGATTATTTTAAATGATGCAAAATCTATGATAGATCTTAGAAAAATTAAGAATTCTGTAAGTGCTGATTTCTTTCTCTTAAAGAATGATTAATCTAATACTATATACCAAGAAAAAATAGGATAAATTTTACCAAAGAATGGAATCTCTAAATCTCATAGAAAGATGTGTGGTGGCAGGTACTTGCAAAAATGATACTGATATATGCTACCTTCATTTTTATTAAAAGAAGAATATATGTGTAATGTAACCTAAAATACACTTAGTTACAAATGGAAATTTTGTTTGTGAGTCTAGGCTGTAGAGGCTGAGCCATCTCTCTAGCCCAGCATCTGGAATTTTATACCACCTGTTTAGTGTGCTTGATTCTGATGTCAAAGTCAGCTCTGTGATATAAGATCAGTTTTGTCCCTTAACTTCCTCCTATTGTGTGAAACATAATTATTAGATAACAATAGTTATCTAATATATAACAAGGAAACTAGATCATGTTCTTCAAGCATGTCTCTCACTCTCTATTGCACTCTATTACCTGTATCATCTAAATCTAGTCACTCAGTTCTACCATTTTGCTCATTAAATGGCTTATGTACTGCAAACTTTGAATTCAACATAGAAATCATAAGAACCACATTTGTATTTGAAAGGCTCTGAAATTGCTGAATAAAAACATCACAAGAAACTTCTCTTTGGATGACAAATTAATAATAGATGATAATGTTTTCTTGTTTCAGATCCTTTGAAGACTTACTTTGTGCCAGAAATGACTTGCAAGGGTTTCTAGGAAGCACTGTCTGTGCTAGCAGACGAGAATTCTCCCAGAACTATGAACTGGGGTGATTATGTTCTGTAGAGGGGGAACCAAGCACAGTAGGAAGAGACAACTTACCCAAATCAGACAGCTGAAGGTGGTGGATGCAGAACCCCTAAATAGGCTCTCAGCATGTACTCTACAATACAGGAAGACCATATCTGCTTTAGAGAGCAATATGAAAATTGACAATAGATGGGATTTCTATTACTGTCATTCATTTCATACGATTTTACCGCCATAAAATTCCAACTGTAAAGCCATACTTTGAAACCCATCTCATTTTTAGCAACTTCTACCCATCACACTGAGACTGCCAGAAGGCCAGATCACAAACACCAGTGATCTAGACTTTCATTTAGCCTTTTTAATAATGGGAGAGAAAACAAAATGACCAGAAAGTTTTTAAAATACTTTTAAAGCAGGAGCCATAGTGTAGCAATAGAGCATTTGCTTGCCTTGTAGTATGCTGAGCCCTAGGTTGGAGCTTCAGTAAGTGTTGAACTATAAAGCAGCTAACATTTGTGGAACCACACACACATATACCTTGAAAAGTGAGAAACATCAAGCACACATCAATGTTAGTTAGATTTGTGTAGATAAAAGAACAGTGGAAATTCACAATATTTTGATTACCAGTTTCTACCCCCAAAGTAATCAATGCCAGGCAAACTCATCTCCTACAAAGCACAACAGAGCAGTAAGGTGCACAGCCTGGTTCACCACATAAGGTCAATCTACCTAGGGCAACAGGCGCTTAGTTTTAAACGTGAGGACCTTCATTCCCCACCTTCGTTTTCCAGGCTTGTTATTTGTTAGACAGCAGAGGCACCCATCTCCTTCCATTCCAAAGCTAGCCATTCTCACACGCCTACAGCAGCACTTGCACCTTCAGTTCAAGACTGGTTAACCTCACATGCACTTGAGTAGTCACGGAAAGAAAACAAACACAGATGACGTGTGTGTGACAATTGGCTTCTCCCTGATTTTCTTTCGTATTATCCTTATTTTCTATGATGTGTTAGCACATGGTTCTGTGAGCACTGGTCTCCCAAGAGAGTCCTTATCATATAAACAAAGGGGATAAATGCTTGGGGTGAATGAAAAGGAAAGTGGGGGATAAACACAAGCAAATGAAAACCCCTTTGACCTGACGTTATGGAAAAATAAACATAAAGACACTAAGATGGAAACAAAATAGTGCCATGGTTTACATGTGGGGTTTGGATGGAATCTAGGGCTGTGTTCAATTTATAACTCACCATCTCAAAACCACTTCTTTTCATCCGCCTGCAGGACTTGAGGTAAGTACGGATACGTTTCCTGGCACGCTCTTGATACTCAGGGAATTGTCGCCTGCATGAGTCAATGATAGCCTGGATCTTTTCTTTGGGCTGCTTAGAGATTGGGACCATTCGGTCCAAGTTTTCATCTACAAACAGCCTGACAAACATCTGTTGGCAAGAGGGAGACAGAGGAGAAGGGTTTGGAGGACTGCTCTCTTCTGTTCCTAGCTTCCTGTCTTGACAACCGAGAGGAAAATAATTCTTTTTCTGGTTTATGAACTGGAGAATTTTGCAAATGGAAAGCCAGAAAATTTAAGCAAACATTCTTTTAAAGATTTTCTAAATGGTTGAATAAAGTATATAAATATATATATATAGAGAGAGAGAGAAAGAGAGAAGGATAGGGAGAGAGAGAGGAAAGCAGACAGACAAACAGACAGAAAAGAATGAAAAAAAATCAGGAAATAACAGTAGAACCAGGACAGCTGGGCACCCATTACATCTGCTTTTAATGATAAATGGGACTGAGACATCGCCACACTGCACAGTGGACTCATCTCTGAGAACCAACAGTTGACTCTTTTGTCATGCACAATTAAGAAAGCAAAGGAAATAACTGATGACAGACAGGCATAACCATCTGAGGGCTAATGTGAGCCCCCTTCAGCCTAGGCAGACATGCATACTCACACAGCACAATTACAGTTCTCAGCACCCACTTGGCTTTAAAATTCTAAACAAAACACAGCAATTCTGGGGTATGCTTGTCAAAGAGTGTTTGATATACTTTAATAATCCTTCTGAAAATTAAACAGACTTGGTTCTAGAATATTCACATTGACCAACAAGCAACGGCATGAATGTGAAGTGGTCAAAACATAGCCACATAATGTGGGGGACTCACATTGAAAGCTTTCAGCCTCTCAGCTTCCACGCCATCTGTCTCGTTCACCTTCTCAGAATCCTCATGTTCATCATGGTCATCTTCATCCTCATCTCCCCTGTTGAGTGACAGATCTTCTGCACCCCGGTCAACACTTTCATTCTTGCCAGAATCATAGCTGGAGTAGCTGTGTGCTGGGGACTGGAAAGAAAAGACAACATTGGCATTTTTCAAACCTCTGCCTCAACCATCACTTTCATGCTTTATGTTTCATTCCAATAGTCTCTCGAAAATCATTTTTGTGACTTTGTAATTCTAGGTCTATGGCATTTTAAAATTTTGATCAAAGTTTAATTGAAATAGATTTAAGAATTTATTTCCTCCCCTACCCTGGTACATTTCAAGAGTGTCTACAGCAGTACCTAACAATTCTATCTCTCCATAAAATTCTTATTGAACTTAGTGCTTCAAGAGTAATTACTGTTTCTACTCAATGCTTATATCAATAAAAAGATCAATCTGTAATTAATATACAATGGAAATATTGAATCATATTGCTGGAAGTAGATATGATCTAGGTGTGTAGCCGGTCTGGCTGTATTCATTTTCTTTGAACACACTAGAAACTGAAGAAAAGGGATACTTAATTAATTTGCCTAGCAAAGACTTTAAAAATATTACTGAGAATAAGGGTATTAATTGCATGATACTTTAAAAAAGATTTGTAAGCTATCTATGGAATATCTTAAAATATCATTTGATTTGCATATAGTAAAACTTCATTAAGCTTCTTCCTAACTGATACATTTATTGCTTCTGTATCTTAGCATCTACTAAGGACACAGTAAAGTTAGAGCCATATGATTAAGTGGATGCACTGCATATTTCAACGTAAATAATTAAAAATTTGAAAATTAAATATTTTTAAATTCATTCTCACATATTAACAGTTGATGACCTCTCTAGAGGCCTACTTGTTTGTTCAAGTACCCATGCATCTGTATGTAAATGTGACAATTCTATATCAAGTAAACATATTTAGATTATTTGTAATTTGGAGATACTTAATTTGGAGATAATATATTTTTTCCTTAGGATCTAGATGTTAATTTGAGAGTTAGTTTGGGAGAAGAACCTGAAAGGAAATCTGTGTGTTATTATGATAAAGGGCTTAACTGGACACTAGGTACCTGGACAAGAGGCTGTTATCTGGACCCACTGATACCAGCAGTTACCAAAGGCTGCTGAGATACTAAGCAAAGATGCAAGAGAATTTAAAGATGATCATTCTGTAATTGGTTTTTATTACTGACACTAAGATTTTCAGAGATATCAAATACCATAAAACAAATAGTGAACATTTTGAATACATGACAAAGAAGAAATTATTGTTTATAATTAGCCTATTGGTTGCCTCTGGATTTACATCTATCCAATGAGGTGCTTCCATCCTCCCAATTCTTCAGATAAAGAAACAGCTTCCCAAAAGCTAAACAAATGTGGCTCATCAAGACAATTGTATATGCTTATTTGAGCTCAGTTCTGCCTGAAGCCAAAAGCTGTAGATTAAGTTTACAGTTCACTACACAGTCTCCCCTCTTTCTTCCCCTCCCCTCCTTTCTAAAGAAATAACAGAAAACACTTCTATGTATTGTACATGTTAATATTAAAACAAACAAACAAAAAAGAGTTCATTCAGAAGCCCTCTTACACCTAAAGAAACAACATATTATTTCTACTTCTTTCTAAAATAGTAGTCTGTGATTTAGAAGTCCTTAGGAAGAAGTGTTATTACCTGCTATACAACTTTTACATATATAGTGTAATTAAGTAATTAAATAATTTATTAGTGTTGTACCCACTTCTTTGTTTAGTTGAATAGAGAAAAGAAATGCCAGTATCATTAGTCAAAAAAAAAAACAGGTTTTCATACCTAAGACACAAATATTGAGAGGAATAGTAACAAGGCTATTTTTCAACTTTATGGATAATCATACTTTGGAGTTAGATACATTTTAAAAATTAAATACATTCAAGAGAATAAACAATTAAAGAACAAGTTTTTAAAATAACATGATAGCAACAGAAAAAAAACCTTTTGCTTCAATTGCCAAATTAACTATATGAATAATGTCTTCCCTCAATAAACCTTTATCCACTAAACAATATTTAATGAGCTTTGATTTTGTGTCAGGCATCATTCTAAGTCATGCACATATAACATAATTGAAGGCCATATAAACTGATGAAGTAGCTTTCTCAATGTTATATAACTGACAAATGAAGTCAGGACTTGAACCCAAGCAGTATTTCTGACTATGGAATGGCCATTTACTGTTACAATGTATGTGGGAATCAACTCATGAGGCACTGTGTTTCTCAATGCCAACTTCTAAAGAGAATACTTCTTGGATGTGACAGGAAGCCCACTCCATCTTTTAATATCTAATGATAAATTTGTTTAAAATATTAAAGGGAACATACCCTCAGAAAAATCTGAGAGACAATATATATGGTATGTGTTTTGTGTGGGTTGGAGTTGTTTAATGTTCTACATTCAAATGATGCAGGGACTTCACATGTTGCTCTAGAATCTGCATGACTGAATTTCACAGTAGAACTAACGCTAACACATTTATATATGCATTTTATAAATGGCCTAATTTTGACTGGCAAAATGGTTCAGCAGGTGACAGTGCCTGTTGCCAAGCCTGACAGTCTGAGTTTGAGTTTCAATACCTAGATGTTGGTAGACTAGAACAAGCCTAAGTTGTCTTCTGACCTCCATAAGCACACTGTGGCCCACACATGCACATACACACACACTCACATACATACACATAGAAACACACAATAAAGATAAATAAATGTCCTTTTTCCCCTTTTATTTATTTTTTCAATTAAATTTTTTTATTTATTTCACATACCAACCACAGTTTCCCCTCCCTCCTCTCCTCCTGTTCCCTCACCCTAAATTCCCACACCCCCAACTCCCACCAACCTCTGTCCCCATCCACTCCTCCTTTGTCTCTATTCAGAAAGGGGCAAGTCTCCCATGGGATTGAACAAAGCATGGCACATCAGGTTGAGGCAGGACCAAGCTCCTCCCTCTATATCAAGGCTGGGTGAGGTAATCCAGCATGGGGAATAGGTTCCTAAAAGCCAGCTAAGGGCTGAAGAGATAGGTCATGTCTCACTGCTAGAAGCCTCACAGACAGACCAAACTATGTAACTGTCATCCACATGCAGAGGGCCTAGGCTGGTCCCATGCAGACTCCTTAACTGTTGGTCCAGAGTCCATGAGCTCCCATGAGCTCAGGTCAGCTGTCTTTGTGGATTCCTCCCTCAAGACCTTGACACTCCCTCCACCTCTGGCTCATAGAATCCCTCCTTCTTTCTTCAGCAGGACCCCTGAAGCTCGGCCCAGTGCTTGGTTGTGGCTCTCTGCATCTGCTTCCATCAGTTACCAAATAAGGGCTCTCTGATGGCAATTAGAGTAGTCACCAATCTGATTACAGGGGATGGTCAGTTCAGACACCCTCTCCACTATTGCTAGGAGTCTTAGCTAGGGTCATCTTTGTGGATTCCTGGGAGTTTCCCTGTCACCAGGTTTCTCCCTAAACCTGAAATAGCCCCTCCTATCAAGACATCTTTTTCATTACTTCCCCCTCTTTCCCACCCCCAAGCCCCAACTGGCCTCCTGTGCCCAGCTTGCCCAACCTCATGTTCCCAATTCCCCCATCCTACTTCCCCATAGTTTACCCAGGAGAACTCTTCTATTTTTTTTCCAAGGAAATTCATGTGTTCCTCTTTAGGCTCTCCTTGTTATCTAGCCATTTGGCATCAAAATGTCAAATAATCCAATTTAAAAAATGGGGTACAGATCTAAACAAAGAATTCTCAACAGAAGAACCTCAAATGCTAAAATACACTTAAAGGATTATTCAACATTCATAGTCATCAGGGAAATGCAAAGCAAAGGACTCTGAGATACCATCTTACACCTGTCAGAATGGCTAAGATCAAAAACACTAAAGACAGCTTATGTTGGAGAGGATGTAGAGCAAGGGGAACACTCCTACACTGTTGGTGGGAATGCAAACTTGTACAGCCACTTTGGAAATCAGTATGGCGCTTTCTCAGAAAATTGGGAATCAATCCTCCTCAAGACTTAGCTATAGCAGTCTTGGGCATATTCCCAAAGGATGCTAAATCATACTGCAAGGACACTTAATCAACCATGTTCATAGCAGTATTATTCATAATAGCCAGAACCTGGAAATAACCTAGATGACCCTCAACTGAAGAATGGATAAAGAAAATGTGGTGCATTTATACAATGTAGTATTATTTAGCTATATGAAACAATTACCTCAGGAAATTTGCAGACAAATAGATGGAACTAGAAAAAAATCATTCTGAGCTGAGGTACCCAGAAAGACAAATATTGTATGTAATCACTCATAAGTGGATATTAAGACTAAGATAAATTTCTTAAAACTAAAATCTACAAAAACGACTGAATACATAAGGATGGTAATAAGAATACTACATAATTCCAATGTCAATTTCATGTGTCAACTGGGTAATAAGATGGTTGAATATTCAATTAAACATGATGCACAGATATGTCTGTCAAGAGGTTTATGTGTGAGAATAGTATTTGAATTGGTGGACTTGGTCAATTAGATTTTCCTCCCCAGAGTAGGTAGGCATCATCCAATGCTTTAAGGGACAAAATGGACAAATGGAGAGAAACAAGGAAAATTCTACCCACTGTGTCTGACTGCATGAGTGGAGGCAAACTGAGACTCACTCCATAGGCTTCCCAAGTTTTCTGGCCTTTAAACTCACATTTAACACTACAGATAGCTTCCCTAGCTGCTTGGCTTTCAGACAAAAGGATATGGAACCTCTTGGTTCCCATAATTCACTGACTCATATTTCTGTCTTTCATCCCCCATCTCTCTCTATCTTTCTCCCTCACTCTCACTGGTCTCTCTGTAATGTCTATCTTTCTATCATCTATCTATCTATCTATCTATCTATCTATCTATCTATCTATCTATCTATCATCTATCTATCTATCTATCTATCTATCTATCTATCTATCTATCTATCTACCTACCTACCATCTATTCCCTTTTTGTTTCCCAAATTTTATTGATTTTCTTTCTTTGGATAATTCTAATACAATGTGTTGTCCATGTTATTAATGGTTCTGTTTGGGCTCAGCAAATTGTAGAAAGTAGTAGAAAAGTAACTAATTCCAGGACATTCAGATACCTCTGGTAGGTTAGAACTAAGTACAGGAGAGAATGTTAGCTCTAAAATCAGAATGAGTTGCAAAAACAAAGAAAGAGACATATATAAACACATATCTGGTGTCTGAAACTGCCATAGGCCTTGTGGTAGCTCCTATTTCTTCCTCATCCCGGTACCTTTCCCTTTTAGAAAGAGCCTCTATTCCAACAGATGAAACTACTAACATTTCAGGTTCAAGCCCCCCTTTCGAAGGCATGCATCTTCAACTCAGTCTTTACAGGAAGAGAGCTTATCTGAGCATGGCAGTAAGCAGAATCCAGTGGAGCTGTGTGGCCCAGACGACATCCTTGTAAGATTCCTGCATCAAGTTCCAACTATGCTTCAAATTAACCCCTACACTCTTCCACTGTGGGACATCACACATACCCCACCCACTCAAACCACGTTTATATCTTGTTTAAACTTGAGTTTTATTGAAGTAAGTCTATCTAGAGTGGTACAGAGATCAGTCAGTGCAAGGCCAGCTTAACAATATAGATTTCACACATGATATTTAAATACATAGATGGACCCTGCTAAGCAGATAATAGCATCATAAGAAACAAGGACAACTGTCCTCAAATCTGTTAGCAAGGTAAAATACATCTGAGTGACCTCTATAGTAGGGGATCTTAAAGGGTCAATGCTCCTTTAATTTCTTGTCAATGATGACCTATTCATGAGGTAGTGCAAAGATCACACTAAAATATAACTGTGCCAATAGCAGAGATACACTTAAGCAAAATTATTGACGTTAATGGAGGAGTTAAGTTATAAAAATAGGGTTTTTTTGCACTTTGAATTACTAGCAAGGTGAAGTTACCTGAAGTCATAAAAAATATATTCAGTAAGTTTTCAAGGTTTCCTTTAATATATAAAGCATAATATATTATAGGTGGCACTGTGCAATATTTGAAAAATTTCATAATATATTTGCCGAAATCAAATAATTCAGCTAATTCAGCTTTTCTACACACTATATAAGGCATGGAGTCTTAGCTATCTGCTATACACACTTCTAATAGGGAAGGAATTACAGTCAGTCAAGATAAAGAAAGCCCAACCTTCAGACCTGAAAACATACAGTAAGTTTAAAGCTTGAACTATGTGGCCTGCTGTCAACAAACTGAATTTCCGAGAGCTCAGAATTCTATTTCTGGAATAGAAGTTCTTGCCTCTCTTTGTGGAGGACCTATCAATTATGGCAAACCTGATTAAATTCTCTGTGTTCAGAGATGGCTTCAATGTTTAAACTGTGAACTCCAATGAAGCCGACTAGACATGTTAATTCTCATCATGATTCCCTCTACCTTCTTCTCTTCACAGCACCTCACACATGTTCTCCTCATATTGGGTCCAAATCTGCCGGGTACTTCCGTTTCTTTCACAGAACTATTCCACATTGAAAAATGAGGGCATGAATAAATTGGACTGACCTCATGGACGGATGCTGTAAAAATCACCACACATCCCCAAAATAACTCAAAATATGACAGTCGTTTGATTCAGAAACTTGCTTTGCCAGAATAGGGACTTTGTATGATCATTGCCTTGGAAACTTTAATTTTAACAGCTGTGTCACTACTTCAGAGATAAATATGGAAAGTCTAAATGAAGGCATAAAAATAAAAATATATTAAGAACTACAGTTGAAGAAAAAAGGCATACCTGGTTTTCTCTAAGCAAAGGTGTTAGTTAAGTGGATAGGGGGAAATCTTAGCCCTAGGTAAAGTCTGTTGCTTTTCCCAAAGCATCTAGCTACAGTCAGAAAAGACTTTCTGAACACACATTTGCACTTTTCTTTGGCAAGAAGTTCTGCTCTCATAGTACCACCAGGTTTGGACTTTGAAACACCCCCATTGTCTTGGAATTTACTGTTTGCTTCCCCTACAGCAAAAGTCCATCTGCGCTCCTCTCTCACTGCTCAAACGGCTGTGACAGTATCTACTTCACAGGACTAGGCTGCTTAAAGTTTGAAGCACATGGCTAAAAGATAATTTGTATAACATAAGGTAAATTACCATTACTGTCCTTTGCAAAATTAATGATATGGCTTCAAGGTTTTGCAAACTGTCAGCATTTGTCCAAAGACTACCTTTAACATATGCAATCCAGTTTTCCTTCCCTCTTTTATGACCTGTGTGATCTTGGATGGCTCATTTAACCTCTCAGGTGTCACCTTAAAAATTGAGCACAATCAAAACACTGTGTTGGACATAATAAATATATACCATTTTGCTTGTCAATTAAAATAATGCAGGCTAATAATAGTACCTACTGAACAGGATTTTAATGGATTATAAATGGCTTAGTGTTTATGGACAAAAAATTACTAGAATACTGTTTCCTAGAGAGAGCAATACTACAAAAGGTTAAGCTAATGACCAATAAGAGGGCTGTACATAATTTATATTATAATACAATACATTAATATGGTAGTATAGTTAATAATGTAAAAATTAGTTTAAAACTTCTCAAACTATTTGAAGAATCAACCTGAACCAGCCAGCCCAGTTATGTCTCTCATGAGGCCACTTTTAAGGACATTCCAGAGAGTCCAGAAATCAGGCTCCTGAAGATGTCATGTGGAGCCAGCCAGACTCCACAATCTTTTGGGAAGCGTTCTTTGCCTGACAGGCAAAATAGGTGTGAGTGCATCGAAGCCTTAACTGCTGGCATTTTGACTGCACAAAGTGACATCATATAGTTCACATTTTGTCCATGTTTATTTGAAAGCGCCCTAAGACTTATTTAATGGCAGGAATTCTTAGGAGGCAGCGTTTCAGGTCTTCAGGACAGCTTATCAACAGTTTATTACTCACTCATGTCTGACTGCTCCCTCAAGGCTTAGCCTTCTTTTAGTCACTCAAACACTTTTTCTTTGGGCTATCATTTGAAAACCAACATATTTAGTCTTTCTCAATATTTTTATTTTAGGGATGCACAATGAATGTCATAATGTTGAATGAAATTAAATACAAACATTTGTGTTGTAGCAAGGAACTTATGTGCATAGATTGAAGATGAACTTCCAATCATAATGTGTCTTTTGTGTATATTGGAAGATGCATGAAATATAGAGAGACATGTTATTATGATGGATTTATGGCCTCTTCAGTCTCTCCAAAGAGAAGTCCTTTTGAAAATAGGCTGATCTGAGACATCAAACAGCCAGTGGGTGTCAACCACTTCTATTCCATAGATGAAAGTATCAGGACATTGATGTGTTAATGACCAAATAAGCAATGGAATTGGCTGTAAACATTTGGTCAAATAAATAACTTGCCTTTATAGAAAAAGCCAAGCCTGAGAATAAGCTCTTTTGGATTTATTCTTAAGCCACAATAAAAATAAGTAAGAAAATATAGAAAAATAAGTGTAACTGAGACGGAAAAATTTTCTCTATCTTGTATAGATTTATACGCCCTTTGTAAGTTCTGTTTTTAAATATTCATTGAATTTAATTAAAATAAAATATAGCTATTTATCATATTGATATAAAGTATTTTAATATTTTTGAAAAAAAATAAAGTGGCATTGTTGTATTATTTAAGTAGGAGGAGACCTAAACCAATATACAATGTAAAGGTGCATGAACCATGATTTTCCAAACAGCATTTTACTCAAAAACTGAGTTTATAATTAAACACTGTTTATTATTTACATGGTACGGATACCTTACATGTTTAAATAAAACCATTACCTTTCAGCATCTGAAAAAATTGAATCTAATTTCTCCAGTTTGACTTTTATAGAACAGGAAAAATTTTAAAGGAAATCTGTTTTTGTATCATTGAGATCCTATGACAGTTCATAACTACAGTGAATCCCATTTCTCTGAAATAAACTTCCTTACAAAGTTCTTAGGTTACATACACTACATTTTTAATATGTCTCATGTATTGCTAAGGGTGCTATTTTATTTCCCCCGTAGTTCACATTAAAATCTTATCTGTCCGCTACTGAAATGGTATTAAGAGGTAGAACTTGGTAGGAGCAACTGCTTCATGGGAGTCAGGCTTTGTGAGTGGGATCCATGTCTTTTTTTAATAAAATAAATTAAAAGACTCCAGAAAGCTACTCTGCTGCATCTCTCATAAGACAATGCAACAGGAACACCAAATTTCTCAGCCAGATCCCTCATGAAATATGGAATCTATTCAAGCTCACAGCCTTCCCTTTCTCCAGAACTGTTAGAAACTAATGTTGGCTGTGTATACATCAGTTCATTATGTTTTTATTAAAGTAGTCTTGAAGAACAAAGACAGTCACTGACCACTGCAATTTAAGAACTAAAGGCTATTTAAGGAATTGCTCAGCATCCCTAATCATCAGGGAAATGCACATAAAAACAACTCTGAGAGACGACCTTACACTTGTCAGAATGGCTAAGATCAAAAACACTAAAGACAGCTAATGCTGGAGAGGGTGTGGAGCAAGGGGAACTCTCCTCCACTGTTGGTGGGAATGCAAGCTTGAACAGCCACTTTGGAAATCAATATGGCACTTTCTTAGAAAATTAGGAATCAATCTCCCCCAAGACCCAGCTATACCACTCTTGGGCATATACCCAAGGAATGTTCAATCATACCACAAGGGCACTTGCTCAGCTATATTCATATCAGCATTGTTTGTAATAGCCAGAACCTGGAAACAACCTACATGCCCTTCAACTGAAGAATGGATAAATAAAATGTGGTACATATATACAATGGAGTACTACTCAGCAGAGAAAAACAATGACATCATGAGGTTTGCATGCAAATGGCTGGATCTAGAAAAAAAATCATCCTGAGTGAAATAACCCAGACTCAGAAAGACAAACATGGTATTTACTCACTCATAGGAGGATACTAGATGTAAAACAAAGATGACTAGACTGCTACTGACAACTCCAGGGAGGCTACTTAGAAAAAAGGACCCTAAGAAAGACACAGGGATCACCCAATGACAGAGAAATGGATGAGATCTACATGAACAGCTTGGACTTGAGTGGGGGAAACGAAGGTCGAGGGAAAGAGAGCTTAGGGGAGCGGGAGATCCAGCTGGATCAAGAACAGAGAGGGAGAACAAGGACTAAGAGACCATGATAAATGAAGACCACATGGGAATAGGAAAAAGCAAAGTGCTAGAGAGGTCCCCAGAAATCCACAAAGATACTTCCACCATAGACTACTGGCAATGGTCGAGAGAAAGCCCGAACTGACCTACTCTGGTGATGAGATGGCCGAACACCCTAACTGTCATGCTAGAAATCTCATCCAATGACTGAGGGAAGCAGATGCAAAGATCCACGGGCCGAGCCCCAGGTGGAGCTCCAGGAGTCCAATTGGGGAAAAAGGGGAGGGATTGTATGAGCAAGAATTGTTGAGACCAAGTTTGAAAAAAAGCACAGGGACAAATAGCCAAACTAATGGAAACACATGAACTATGAACCAATAGCTAAGGAGTCCCCAACTGGATCAGGCCCTCTGGATAAGTGAGACAGTTGATTAGCTTGAACTGTTTGGGAGTCCCCCAGGCAGTGGGACTGGGACCTGCCCTTAGTGCATGAGCTGGCTGTTTGGAGCCTGGGGCTTATGCAGGAACACTTTGCTCAGCCTGGGAGGAGGGGACTGGACCTGCCTGGACTGAATCTACCAGGCTGAGCTGAATCCCCAGGGGAGTTTTTGCCCTGGAGGAGATGGGAGTGGGGGGTGGGCTGGGGGTAAGGCAGGGGGAATAAGGGGAAGTACAGGGGAATCCGTCGCTGATATATAAAATTAAATTAAATTATAAAATTTTAAAAAAAGAATTAAAGGCTAGTTTTTATTCTGTGTTTCAACTACAGGTCATTGATCTTCATAACTGGTTTAACAAAGATTAAAATGTATAGAAACTGTTGGTCATGACTGTTCATAGATCATTTTATCCCTGGTTCATATAAAACTTGTATAACTGCCATATCATCACATGGTTTAGTTTATATTTTTACTTCATACCAGCATTTTGATCCATTTGAGATATTTTAACATATTGTTAAAATCTAATTACTTAAATATCTTAAAGAATGGAGAAATAATCTCACAGTTTCACTTTTTCATTCTTTTTATTTTTCCTAAAGCAAATAGAAATGTTGAGAGCTAACATGACATTTGCTTTTGAGAAAGTAAATATATATTGGAAAAGTATGATGGAAATTTGGCTTTAAGAATATATAATTAAATGTGCATCTATTTTCAATAGATATAAGTATATACTCATTCTTGAGGGAGTGAAAACCCAAAGTTACTATAAATTTAGATCACATATGATAAAAAGTTTAGTAATACAAGCTGAATAGTAAGACTACATCCATAAAGAATGTAGAAAATTATCTTTAAATATATCAGACTACAAAATAAAATTAAAACAATAAAACATACAGATAAAATATTTCTAAAACCTTTATGATTTAGGTTATGTAAAAACTTCTTAGCTAAAATACCATAACTTTGTTCTGTAGCTTAAAAGAAAAAATAGTGATATATTAGATTTCTCTAAAATTTTAAAATTCTGTATTCTAAAAGAAGTTCATAATAAAATTTGAAGAGAAGCCATGGGATGGAAGACATTATTAAGGACAATTCTAGGATACAAACTTTTCTCCAATGGAGTGTTACTAGATATCTCAAACACACTAAAAGGCAGTTCCCATGCCCAGAAAGGTGAACAACACAAAATAGACTCCATTTTTTGTGGGCTTTTTAAAATAGTTTTTGTTGTTCTTTTCTTTTTTTCTTTTCTTTTCTTTTCTTTTCTTTTCTTTTCTTTTCTTTTCTTTCTTTGTGTGTGTGTGTGTGTGTGTGTGTGTGTGTGTGTGTGTGTGTACGTGTGTCTTACTGGTTTTTTTTGTTTGTTGAAATTTTTACTTTTTGCATTTGAGACAGAGAGAGAACATGAACTATGGCAAGATTTAACTAAAAAACAATTGCCAGCAGATACTTTAAAGTTCATTGGCAAAAGAAGCTAAAATAATGTCAAAAAATCCTTAGTAATTAGTAATATCAAATTAAACTTGTAAAATCCCACCACACATTCACAAGTTGGGCCCAAACTGACAAACAAAACTGGCTTTACCTGGAGCTAATGAGGATACAGAACCATGGAACTAGTTCACATTTCTAGCAGGAATACAAGATGATATAGATCCTTTCACATTCAGTGAGGCAGCTCGTTGTAAATGAGACATATACTCTTATAGAACTTTAAAAAAAGATCCCTATTGAAAAGACAGTGAAACATGTCTATAAAACAAAACAAAACAACAACAACAAAAAAAACCCTGAATGTTTACAGTGATTTTATTTATTTATAAATGATCAGTAAACCAGTTGTACTACCACCATACATGGAACTTTAATAATCCAAAAACCAAACTATTTATACAGGTAAATATATGGATGCATCTCTGTATGATAGTTTTTTTTCCTCTAAATTAAGACATACTCTCCTAGAGAGTATATATATACATATATATATATATATATATATATATATATATATATATAAAGCATAATTAAGAAGTCAATAATTTGAAAGGAAGACAGGGGACATGGAAGAGTTGGAGGGGGTAGAAATGATTATGTAAATACAGTACTATTTGTGTATAAATTCTCAAAAAATTAAATATGAACGTAATAGAAGAAAAGTGAATAATAACAACAAAAACATTAAGTAGACCCCATTGTGGGTTTCTGGTTAAATATACTGTTATAGAAAAGGTGTAATTGATTATTTATAAGGAAAATGTCCCTATTTGCTAGCATAGTAAAATTGACATACAAAGTAGTATGACCTTGCCCTCCTTGACTTACACAGCTACCACTAGACCTTTCTTTTCACCTACACCAGAACTCCAAAGAATCCACAGGACAGTTGAGAGCTCCAGAGTTTTAGAGGGTGCTTGAGGCTGGAAACATACAAGTGATACTGAGATTTGATCACTTCTTGATCACTTTAGGAAAAGTCAACTCATCAGAGGAAAGGTCCAAACATATAAAGAAGCCCTGATCACTTCACAGAAGCTTGTCCATGTGGAGCAGATTTTCTTTCATAGACACTGTGATCACAGACATCAGATTTACTGTAACTAGTGAAATGAATGAAGCGTTCTTTGGTAACTATAGAATTTGAGCCAATGAAGAAGTACAATGATATAGACTACATTCCAGTCCAAGTTAATAATCTGGATTCACATATCACTCCCAACCACACAGCTGTACATAGCATGTGGAAGAAAAAGAAGACAATCATGGCATATGGTACATACATTAGCTTTCATAGCTAATGAAACTGTACCAAAGAATAAAGAGCAAAAATACCCGTTGTGGTGGTGTAGGTCTGCAACCCCAGAAAATCTGGGGGATTGCTATGAATTCAATGCTAGCCTATGCTGCATAGCAAGTACCAGACTATTTCATACTACATGACAATACCCTTCCTCACAATAAAGAAACAAAATAGCCTAACCAGACAGAAAGTTTGAAAAATCTTATACAGTTCATGACACCAAACAAAATTTTGAAAATTCTACCACAATTTCTTGAAACAAATGTTTGAAATCAATAGTAAATTATCCAGAATTGAGACTAAACGCTAATTGGTAACACTGATAGAATGTGCAGCAACATATCATTGCATCTTAGTGAGATGAAGGATGCCATGGTTTAATCAGCAAGGAAAATAGAAATTTATAGCTTACAATGTCTTTGTTTTCAAAGCTTAAAAACTTGTGTGTATACATCCACATGCATGTATATGTCTGTGTCTGTCTGTGAGTGTGTATGCTTGCATGCCACATGTATGTAGAGGCCAAAGAGAGCATCAGATCTCTGAAGCTGAAGTCATAGATGGTCTTGAACCACCAGATGTGGATGCTAGGAACCAAACTCATGTCCACTGGAAGAGTAATAAGTTCTCTTAACCACTGTGCCATCTATCCAGTCTCCATACACAATGTCTTTGAACTGGAAAGTGAAGATATTTTGCCATCGACCAGCCAGTAGGTAATGTAAGTCCAGCTCATGTCAATGGGAACTTATGTAGTTACACTACCACATCAGAAAGAAGGAGTTGTTTTGTAACTAGTGAGTGACAACAAGAGCTACTGGGATATCCACTTAATCTCATTATAGTATTTACTTTCTGTGGAATGCAGATGGTTTGTGGTATCCTTTTCTCAGCATATTTTAAAAGCTGAAGCAAAATAATTATCAAACTCCAGGCAAATTTCTTGGGGGAATTTCTAAGACAGTACAATAATTCAACATTAATAATAAAAGCCATTAGAATACTTCATGCTACACATAAGTACTATATGTGTTTAATAAATAAACTGAAAATAATTACTGTTGTGATTATTTTAATAACATGCTACCAAAGAGGCTCAATAATGGTATATGAAGCATCATACAGAATGTCCAATAAGCTTCATCACTATGTTAATGTCCTTGCTTCCCCACTTAGATTGGAATTAAAATGTGTTAGTATGGTTACAAAATGCTTATTCAGGACTTATGATGTAGCCGACACTATGTAGGGACTGGAGACAAACTTGCAAACTAAAATGGGAGATTAGAGTTCTTTGAAAGAATGTCTTTACTAGGGAAGAGAGACAAATAACTAGCTACATTTTTATATGAATCATGAAAGAAATCAAAAAGAACATCAGGACATAGATGGGAATCTGAATGATGTCACTGAATTATGAAAATCAAAGCTACGTAACAATAAATTCCTTTTGGAGAATGAAGTGGGTTTGTTTTCATGTCTTACTTCTAACTGAATGGAGTCACTACCCAAACTATAGATGTCCACATCTGAATATCCTATCACACTGCACATCTTTCCAAAATCCTTCTTGGTGACTTCTGAAATCTCTCACTGCTCAGCAAACACATTCCACTCCCCCTTGAGAACCTACGTGTTTGGTGGAGTTTGCCACTTACAACACATTTTCTCAGGATCTGTTTGTCACCAAAACCTAGATAACAGGTTGCAACCAATACTCCTAGGTCTTCATTGTCTAATCCAACATTGACTTCTTTACTGTGTTATCAACACAACCCTTACGTTGAAGTCCGTGTTATTTACTGATAAATCCCCTAGAGCACACTGTCTGTGCAGTTTATATTTTTACCTTTCCTCACATCCCAGTACATAGGTGATATTCATCACCTGACCAACAGTTCCTTCCCATTAAAAATGATGCCAGCTCCTAAGTGACTTCAACGTGCTTCAAAATGATATCACTCAATATCTATCTGGCCCTGTGCTGTTCAATCCAAATGATGTTTGTTTTCACAAAATCCAGCTACTTAAATTTACTTACTAATCTTACTAACAAAATATATTCTTCAGATTAAGCTCCTTTTCTTACACTTGATCTTCCTCCACCTCCTCAGTGCTGGGATCATAGGTATGTACCTTCACGCATAGCTTAAGACTCCACTTCTCAGTTGCCTGAGAATAACTTATGACTTTACAATTTTTTTTGCACACTCTGGGCCTGCTACTGTTTTTATGAAGGTCAGTCTTTTGAGTCATTTCTCTCCTGGTATCTGACACATCTCTAGACCTCTCAATTAAAGCAAAAAATTGAATCACAACCTTCAGCTTTCCCGCATCTGTTTCTACAACTTATTCATTAACCTCTAGCATAATATCCAGTCTAGAACACATTCCCTCCCTCAGTCTAACACCACCGCACACTGAGCCTGATACATAGGCTGAGGAAGTAAGTAAACTCCACCAGGTAAAGCTTAACCTATAAATTGGTGCATATTTGCCTCAAAACTAGTGCTTTGATGGTGGGAATAACAAATATTCATTAAACCATTTTAATCAGTTTTGGCTAGACATTAAATTATCTCATGTACTTAGTTTTTCTTGCAGATAATGACTGATTTACCCTTATATTGTTAAAATAGAATCCATAATAGAACATTTTAAAATATGTATATGGGTGATGGTGAATGGCAGTGAGGTGTATAGGTTTGTGGTAGCTAAAAGAAAGATTTATTATCGATCACGTATGTAGCCCAGGCTGGCCTCAAAATCTCTATGTAACAGAAAATGAACTTCTGATCCTCTTGTAACTACTTCCTTAGTGCTTCGATTAAGCATATGCCAACATGCATGGCTTTACATTTGCCAGTCACACTCAGTGTAATCCCCTAGCTTCATATAAAAAGGGTTGTTGCATTGGACAATGTGGAACATTTCATTCACTTAGACATTCTCTTTTTTTAAATTTACCTATTTTATTTTTTAATTTGGTGTTTAAGTTTCATATATTTCTACTAAATTTACATCATTTGGCCCTCCTTCTCCCCTCTCCTACCCCTACCTTGACACCCCCATTCCCTGATCCCTCTCAAAGTCTCTGTAATTATTGTGTTAATTATTATGGTCACATATATGAATAAATATATATATACAACCAGTGCTGCTCTTATTCAGTAGATTTGTATATATGCACAGGCAGGTTTCTATGGAGACATGACATGAGATAGTTAAGTCCGACTTTTGCATTTTTTTTGGTACATCTGCAAGTAAAATTAATAAAATCATTTTTTTTTGTAAAATTAGTAGTGCTACCTCGAATTGCAAATAACCAAATTCTTCAAGCATGTGTCTGTAAGCTTTTTATGGAAAATATTTGACATTACAGATTCAGAGGTTAATTCCTCATCAGCATATGCATAAATCTTCTTTAAATGTTAATGAGAGAATGTTAATGACAGACACTAAGATCGACCTGAGAGAGCAGTTTCTGTACTATAAAATCCATTTTCTCTACATTCTCAGTTACTAACCCTGAATCTGTGCTTAACATTTGTGTAGTTTAAGTTGAAATCTACAAAAATTGAAACTATGCTTTTAAAATATTTAGACCTCAAATCTATGTTTATTTTTGCTCTGGGTTCATTGAGAAACCTAGTCTCAAAAAATGAGGTGGAGAGTGACAGAGGAAGACAGCTGATGTCACACACACACACACACACACACACACACACACACACATTCATACCCACATATATACATATGTATACAGATAAAAAATTCATTTTGGAGAATGAAGATATGCATAAAAGAGACAAAGAAAGTACAGTGAGTGTTCATATCAAACAAAGACTATGGATCAATCCAAATTGCAAAATGTGGAGATTCTGGAGTTCAAAAATACAACAGCTGAAAGGAAATATTTACTGCAAAAGTTCCACATTTAATGTGACCTTGCAAAGGGGATGAGGGCGGAGGACTTTCAAATGTGAAAATGGATTGGCAGAATTTATGAACTGAAGACAAAGGTATTTGAATAAAGAAAATTGAACAAAATCTCAGAGAGATGTGGGTTATAAGTACACTGATAAGTAGTATATATGAAAACAGGAGAGAAAGCTGGGAAAGAAGCAAAACATCTTCAAATAATAATGATGAAATGTTTCATTCTTAGAAAGCATTGCCTTAGTATTTAGGAAGCTCAAGAAGCATCAAAAGCATAACACAACACTGAAGGAAAACAAGGGGAAAAATACAGAAAAAACAGACAAGTGATTCGTCATTCACAACTCCTCATCAACAACAAGAGCTCCTGGGCAATGGTACTTTGTACTTAAATGTTTGACAAAGAGAACTGTTCACGAATAATCCTATATGCAGCAGCTGTTTAAAAATAAAATGCTCCAGAACTTGAAGATAAGACCTTATTGCTGAAGATAGATATACTTCAGACACAGGACTTAGTGGAGTTGAGCTGAACTGGCCTGAAAGCCTCCCCCACCCCGCCCAAGACTGGCTTTTCACAGTATTGGAAGGTGCTATGTAAGCTGTTAAGAGAGAAAAACAATCCATAGCTCCACCCAGCTGTGAAAACTGTGAACCAAAACAGAAACAGGTCTCAAAAATATTCAGTCATGCAATAGTGTCACCTTTATGTTGGGGGAACCAACAGTGATCTAATTGGACTTACGGCTCATTCAACAAGAGGAAATTCTTGTCTGGTACTGCAAAGCTAGCCAACTAGTCAATCAATCAGCTACCACACAGGGCTAATGTTGTCATGGATCTTAAAGAAGAACCCACTACTGCAATTTTCCTAAACTAATATAATTTCTAACTGTATTCTAAACATTTTTCTTTATGTCTATAAATAGCTGAAACTCTCATACCTCATCAAAAAAGCTCCCCCACCTAATATATAGAGACTATTATATTACATAGGTCCAAAGCTGGCTGCAAATGCACAGAACAAGTGACTGTGGAGTTTCTAAGCCCAACTGATACATCTGAAATGCAAACCTATGCCTAACACTAAGGAAACAAAGTGGAAGAGGAGGCAGAAAGATTGCAGAGCCCCAGTTACCTATTAGTGTTCACTAGACATGACAGGGCAAATGGACCCATGTTGAGAATTCTTTTACCAATATGGTCGCCTAAACAAGAACTGCATAATACCTGTTGACATATCAATGTCAACAGGGGGAATTCTACATAACAACTCCTATAGATGGTTGTCAATGGCTGCTGAGATAAGATGTAGTTTTCTCCAGAAACGAACTACTATAAAGGTTGTCAGTCCCAAGCATCCAGCCCTAGATACATGTATATATGAGCAAATATTAATGGACTCATAGGTTATATATACTTAGTGAATATATATATATATATGTGTATGCATATGTATGTATATGTGTGCATGTATGTATATATGTATATGTGATGTATATATGTATATATGTAAAAAAGCTTGCAGCAATAATTAAAGAATCATACCATGAATTTGAGAGGGAGGGGTAGGAGTAATGTAGAAACAGTGCTTATATGAAGTTCTCAATTAAAAGAAATGTAGGGATAATAGATAAAAAATAAGTAATGAAAAGTAGTGAGGGAAACAAAGATATCCAGATACACAAAAACAGAGGTTATTATTTTTTACCTACAGAATCACTTCATAAAAATTACAAAAGGAAAATTTTTATGTTGGAAAAAATTTAGAAACTAAATCATACCCAAACACACACAGAAAATAAATTACTACTGATTTTATAATTCCAAATGATATTGTGCACGAAAATTTATTTCCAGTCTTATCTTAAGGGATAATAAACACAACTGTATAAAATGTGTTATTGAGTCAATAACATGTAGAAAAGCCATATACTTGTAACAAAAGCAAAAAGGAGATTGATGGGAACCCAGCTTTATGGGAAATAAAATAAGAGTAGAGTGCATTCAGAGGAATGAGTAAGAATTAGAAATAATAAAGCTAAATAAGAAATATCACAACTATATACTGACTCCTGCTTCCTTCTCTCATATTCAGAAAAATAAATAAAGTTGTAACATGAAATAATAGAAAAGTGTATAGTGCTTATATCACACAAATATAAAAGAATAGCATCTTTGTACAAAGAAAAATAGGAAGAGGGAGACAGCACAGTGTTATTTGTCACATTGAAACAGAGTCACTGTAATGTAAAGCTTATTGTGATACAGTATACTTTGTAAGAAATAATGAATCAAAAACAAAATACCATAAAAATTAACAGAATTCTTGAGTAAGTCAAAATGATGATTAAAATATTCACACTGTAAAAGAGAAGGGAAGAATAAGAAAGATAAAATCCTAAGACACAGTGAGGTCAAAAAACAAAAAGAAAAATTCAGCTTGAGAATATATTCAACAAAAAGTATAAAACTTAAATCTTAAGATACACAAAGGTGATTTTAACATATAATAGAAAAGAATGGATTAGAGGATTTAGTATTAGTAAGATGGCAGTGATTTAGAGATTCAATTAAATTCTTGTGAAAATCTCAACTAGAGTTTATAAAAATTAACAAGGTGATATCAAAATTTATGTGAAATTACAACTCAGAACAGCCAAACCTAATTTTAAAGAACAAAATAGAAGGATTCTTTCTGCCCAATTTCAAAACCGACTGCAAAGCTCTCATTAGCAAGACAAATACATGTATGAGTAGATGAGAATGAAGAGTGGAGAAATAAGTCCAAATGTCTCTCATCTACTGATCAACAGAAGAAGAAAGGCCACTCAACATCACAAGCCAAGCTCTTCATCAGGTGATGGTAACAATAAAAACAGCATCCAATACTGTGAACAAGAACAGAGTTAGTGATGAATACCATGCTGTGGATTGAGCAATGGATTCTTTTATTTCTCATTCTTTTTAATTTTTTGTATCTTTCACATCATGCATCTCCATCCCATCCATTTCCCTGTCCCTTCGTATCCACCCTCTGTCCTTGCAACCCCCACCTCACAAATTAAATAAAATTTAAGAGAAAAAAAAGAAGAAAAGAGGAAAAAAATCAGTGTTGTCATGGAAGCTGCAGTGTGACACAGTGAGTCACATAGTAAACACTTTCATCCATATATCTTTACTTGCAAGAGTTCATTTCGAAGAATTTTTGGTCTGGTTCAAGTCCTCTAGTTTCTGCTACACTATGGATGTTAGTCCTTCACTGGAATTCCTCTTGGTTATCCTGCTGTTGCCCTGTGTTTTGAAATCCTGCAGCTTTGGGTCTGCAGGACCGATTCCTTCACCTGCTCCAGCAGGTCACAGATGGGGTGGATGTTGGGGTGGGCCAACTCATAACCCTGATTCTGAGCCAGAGTAATTACAGGGTTGGTCAGCCCACCAGCTCTCCCCTGCCCTCACCACCAGGGTGAGCTCTTCTGCATTGCCCTGGTGAGTTCACCCCTTGCAGTGAGGAGGAAAGGGTGGGACCAGTTCTGCTTTTCATGTTTTCAAGTTCAGATCTCCCACATCTACAGCTTCAGGATCAGCTCTACTGTGTTGCAGGGAATTAATAGCTATATAGTTTTCACCAAAATTAAAACCATTTGTGACTCAAAATAGGTAAAGGAGCAGCCACAGAATTGGAGAAGATATTGGAACATCATGTATCCCATGATGGGTTATAGAAAACATACAAATACATCATATATCTCAATACTGGAAGGAGAAATAAAAATGGCAAAGAATCTGAGTAGAAATCTCTGCAAAGAGGAATACACTTGGCAGCAGATATCAGCCAGGGAATGGAGTCAAAGCCACAGGGTGATTCTACTTTAAGCTCAGTAAGACAGCTAAAATAAAAGAGTAGATGGCAAGTATTTGTGAGGATATAGAGAATCCGGAATTGTCATTCAGTGTAGTTTAAAATGCAAAATGCCGGCCGGCAGTGATTGTGCATGCCTTTAATCCCAGCACTTGGGAAGCAGAGCCAGGTGGATCTCTATGAGTTTTCAGGTCAGCATGATCTACAGAGCGAGATCCAGGACAGGCACCAAACTACACAGAGAAACCCTGTCTCGAAAGACCAAAAAAAAGAAAGAAAGAAAAGAAATGCACAACGCCACCAACACTTTGGAATACCTACTGGCCTTATTTAGAATGAGCAACCACGGGAATGTGTAAGTTTACATTCATATATACACCAAAGAAATATGGAGAGATGTATATCAACATGACCTTATACACAAATGTTTATAGCAAAACAACAGTCTCAAAGTGGAAAAACACACTTGTCATGAACTGATGAGTGGGAACATAAGATACGGTCCTTTATGTTCAGACCATGGGATGCTATCTGCTCATGGGAAGAAATCTAGTACTAATTAGAGATATGAAATAGCTAAGTCTTGAAAATGTCCTAGGAAATGGAAGCCTCTCTGCAGAGACTATGTGACATCAATTCTGGGAAGAGATCTGGAAATTGATGCACTTCCTTGGTTTCTTAAAGCTGAGGAAGTGGGGGAAGTGTGTCATTATTAGGGGACAGAGTTTCTTTTCACTTGTTTGAGACTGGGTCTCACTATGAAACTGGCCACCCTGGAACTTGCTATATAGACTAGGCTGGCCTTGGCCTCACAGAGATCTGCCTGCTTGTAGTTTTCTGAAATTAACCCTAATAACAGATGCATTATTTGTGGATATACTGAAATCGCCAAATTACACAAATTAAGTTGATGTGTTGCAAAGCATAAGAATTCTATGGTAATTTTCTGGAAGGGAGATCATGGGACAGGCTAGTGGATCCCTTTCTATATGTGGGAAGAGCAGTCAACCTCATTCCCACCTACGTGAAGGCACTCTTTACTAGAAGTGCTTCATGAATTGTGTGCCTCTAGATGCTAGACATACCAGAGGGTAAGACGTAAGTGATGAAGAAATGCCAGGGGCTACAAGCAAAGGCGAGCCTCCTGATTTTCTCGTGTGGATGCCATCTACTACTTAATGCACAGAGGAAATGCTCGTCTTGAATTTAAAAAAATCTTGAATGAATTGACTTGAAACAGAACATGATGTCAGAAGCAGAGACAAGTACATGGCTGGCAATTTTACACATTACTCCCAAACATTTAATTTAAAAAAATAATGTTTTATTCATGGGCACAAATAAAAATGCATTTGTGCTCGGTGTTTAGGAAATGTGCTGAATGCATGAATGGACAATGACTGCAGGGGGTGCAGGACAGGACGCTTGTGCAAATTTACTGTGGGCAGACAGCACTGAGTCTCGCTCAAGCTGGCGCATGACAGGAACTTATTTTCCTCCTCAGCCTTCCCCATGCCTTTGTCATCAGAGTGTAATGTAAAAGACATATGTGCAGGGAATGCACAGCAGTCTTGCTAACATGTTTTCAGAAACTTTCACGTGGATTTTATACTATGGGATTTTGTGCTCATATGTTACCTGGTACATTACCATCATTTTCATCACATCCAAATAGAAAGGCTTTAACGAAATGTTTTTTCTCGTTGCCTTGTGGAATTTAATGCTGACTCATTATTTATTATGCTCATAAATCAGAATAGTTTTGACAGCTGTATCTCGTAGATAACACATTGAGAAATGGTCTTTTATCAAGGCAGTTCTGTATGTGGGTATAATATCCATATAGACTTGTGCTAATGTAGATAAACATATCTTTGAATTCTTGTTGGGGACAAAATAGTGTTCTACTTGTGGAAATTGGCCTAAAAGTTTGAGGGGAAACTCATGATCATGATTGTGGTCATGACAAGGTTATGAGGGATTGTGCTGCAGTTCTCTTGCCTTATCCTTATGACACAATTTTTAACACTTCATTTTCAAAATTAGTAATGTTAAGGGTGAAGCATCAGCACAGAAAGCCATCAGTGAGTGTATACCAGTGCAGCAAAAGTTGAAGTGTTCACCACCTAGAGCACAGATAGTATTTATGTATCATTGTGACAGGGAACACCCTCCCAAAGAACATGGGTTATGTGGGTAACAAACTGACTTAGTCACATGCCATTTGTACTACTTTCATAACTAACACAATTACAGAAAATAAGACCTTTATAATCAAACTCTCAAGAAGCTGGCCTGAGTCTAAAATAACAGGAAGTTAGGGAAGAGGGTCTACGAAAAACAAGTCTATAGCAGTTATAGCAGGGTGATTTCAGAATTTATTGATGTGTGCATATTGTCACAGTCTTTGCATTGTGCTAGAGTTGTGATTTCAACTATGAACAAAACTGTTGTACTTGACCTATCGATATTTACATTATTGAAATTGTCATGAAGAGATTTAAGTGTGTTTTATACTATTTTCTTCCTATAATTACTTCATTATTTTCTACCAAAATAGTAGTAGTAGTACTATTATTCAAGCATTCTGTGAAACTGGACAACAATATGTGTGTGTGTCTGTACCCAGATGTGTGTGTGCTCACTTATGTATGTGTATCCAGTTGAGACTGTGACCACTTGTGTGTGCGTGTATGCTCATATATGTGTGCATGCAGCGCATTTGCTTGTGAGTGTATGTGTCTTGGTGATTTGGGGTTGACTTTGATGATTGTCCTGTAGAGATGACTACATTTTTTTTTTTGTTTTTTGTTTGTTTGTAAGATAAGGTCTCACTCTGATTACAGAGCTCACTGCTCCAGAGACTGACTGGCCAGTGAGTCCTTGGGATCCAGCTGTCTTTATGTCGCCCAATGGGATCGCTTGAGTTTCCACCTGAAACTTGAGAATACTTAATCTGCAATTCTAAACAGAGCCCAAAACAGGTTCCTGCTTTATGTCCTATGTGAGTGATGAGACGCTGCAGCATTTGGGCTTGAGCGTAACAGGGCAGGTTCCTACTGCAGTACACAGTGATGTCTTCAAGCCACACAAGTGCACTGCGTGACAGACTTAGCTTTTACTAGTACATGAAAAGAGAGGTTTCTGGGCTACACACTGCTTTAATGGAGGCATAGACCCACTGCTTCCTAGAGTTGATGGTACACATGGCCCAGAGCTGGAGGTAAATTACCTCCGCCATGTTGAAGTGCTAAAATGGGCAGAGGCAGCAGCCTTTCATTCTGGCCATGCAGTTTAGCAGTTTAATGTCTCACCTGGCCAGAAAAGAATTATAGATTCAAATTAAGACAGATTCAGATAAAATAAGACTTTAAACAGCTTACATTGTGTATAAAAATGTACATAGACTTAAAAGAAAGAAAAAAGGAGGATACATAGTTAAATAAATAGTTTTAAAATATAAAGTCTTTAAAGAGACAGTAAAAGTAATATAAAAAATAAGCCACATAAAGATGGAAATCACACAGAGTCTAGATTATATTTTCTTTGAGATTTTTAACTACAGACAGACATTTGATTGTAAAAGCTGCTGAGTTAAATCAGTATGTGTATTTTAAAGGTATCTGGACTTCAAAGTTTATGTCTAAGGATATGTTGCTTTGGAAAAGAGGTTCTATTTTTGTTTCCACAGAAGATGAGAATCTATGGATTGCTTCTAGGCTAATATGGTTTGACCAGCCAAGATCCCCTGAAAGGTCTCCAATGACACCATGGCCCAGATCATCCAACATCCAAAATCACCTTCAAGGCAACTGGCTCAGAGAATACAGCCTCACCCTCACAGACTACTCCAATCAGGACTTGACCATAATCCTAAAAATTTTTTGTGTGTCTCCATAAAATTACCAGTGCCCTCTATCAGCAGGAAGTAGCCTAGAAAACTATGCCCACATTTCCCAATAATGGATTGTGGATATTTGTCTTTGTTAAAGATTGGTTACAAATTGTTATTGGTCATAGTCAATATCTTTCTAAAAGAAGAAAGGGGGATATGATATAGAAATGTAGGATACAAATAAGATAGGATAAAAGGGTAGATTATTGAATCTACTTTCAAAGAGCAGCAACTTGTTTAAAATGTTTTAAATTGCTATAGATTTTAGTTTATTGATATAAATTTAAAGTTAATTTTGTTATACTGTATGCATATTTTTACTCTTGTTTAAGGTAATATGTTTATACAACTCATTTAAAATTGTAATGTATCATTAAGAAATAAAGATTGATAGTTAATCATCTATGATAATCAAACTTATAGTCATGTTAGTTAAGTTTTCTCAGTATACATAGATATATTTCAATTAGGTAGGTAATCATCAAATACTTCAAAGACCTACAGACTATGGCATTTAAAATTTTTTAAGAACTTTGACTTTCTGGACATTGAGACACGTCTGCTCCTGGTAGCACCAATCTGCTTTAAAGATAATGGGCATTGAAGAAACTCATTATGGAGTTTTCTTTCTTTATGGCAAAAGTTAGCCACTGGGCAAAAATGTGCCCTTGCATAGACTGCTTAACAATATGTTGTATTAAATGGACATGCAGGACCCATAGGAAAGTGACCACTGAACTTTGCAAGATGAGATGGTCTTTCAGGTTCCTGCTTCACAGAAGAAACTGTCAGATATTCTACAGGACACAGAGAAAAGTGACTGAGAGACTCTAGGCCTAAGGGCTGAATATGGATGCCCCAATGTTACAAAGAAACTTTGGATGACTGTCCAGGAAGACAGCTATCTCTGTCATTCTTGATTTTTAGAAGTTGCTTACAATGTTCTTCCTGTTTTCTTAGGAAATATTATATCCTTCTGGGGTCTTTGATGTAGTTGAAGATTAGATATTTATAATTATGATTTTCCTTGGTTATGATAAGAGATAAGGTAGATATGAAACCTTAGACTCACAAATATAGGATAGATATGATATGTTCTTTAATTTTGCCAAATACAAATAGACTAGATATTATAATTCTTGCTTGATAACTGTTTTATTATATGTAATTTTACTATGTTGAAGTTAAAACCTTCCTTTTGAATAGAAAGAAAAGGGGAATGATGGGTGATGACTTTCTGTATGCTGTGAATATGTGTTGCTCTGATTGGTTGATAAATAAAGCTTTTTGGCCAATGGTGAAACAGAATAGGGTTAGGTGGGACATTCTAACTGGAGAGGAGGAAGGAGAAAGGCAGAGCAGAGGAGACGCTGCTAGCTGCCACCATGGGAAGCAAGATGTAAAGGTACTGGTAAGCCACAAGCCACATGGCAAAGTATAGATTTATAGAAATGGGTTAATTTAACATGTAAGACCTAGCTAATGAGAAGCCTGAGCCATTAGGCCACACAGTTTGTAATTAATATAAGCCTCTGTGTGTTCACTTAGATCTGAGTGGCTGTGAGACTGTGGGGCCACAGGAGCCAGGCAGGATCAGGAAAACTTCAGCTACATGGTTGCAATCTTGTGCTGCAATGCCCAGCTTTCTACTTGGGTGCTGAGGGTGCAAATCGGGTTCCTTGTGCTTTGCATAGCAAGTACTTTGCCAGCTGAGCTAGATCTTCAGGTTCCAGAAAATTCTTGTTGGGAATTTTTAGTCTGAATCAGTCTTTAATGAGAAAAAAAATCAAACATGGAGCTACTGACTACTGTAAATAGATCAAGATCTCAATGTCCCGTCATGCTCTGGAGACCTGGTGAGAGACTCCCAAATTAAACAGAAGAGGTGTGAGAGGGTTCAAGTCTGGATGCTTGCCCCATGATCCTCCTCGGAAGGACAATGTATATGTCATTTGCTACAGACAAGGGTGATATAAGGTGACACAGAGTCAAAAGCCCTTCAATAATAATGATACAAAGTTTCACAATTCAACAAGACTGTGGGAGAATGGCAGACCTGAAGTTGGATGCATTTACTGAGAACAGGGAAGTCATTTAACTGTGAATGCAGGAAGCAGCTAAGGCAAAACATGAAGGGTTAGACTCTCAGACACAGTGTCTTCACTGAGAAATGATTCTGAAAATCTTAAGGGAAAACATATAACGATACAGAAAAAAATATAACCTTTAAATATTTTTCATTGTCACTTTATTCCAAGGTGTCATAGTACACACTATAAAATCCCTGCAAAATTATTCCCACTTGTAAAGCACAATTCTTCTCAGCATCACCATTTCAAATCAGATACACCTCAACTCTTTGGAAAACGTTAACTTTAACTTATAAAAAGTCCTGTATTTCATTTTAGCATGGCTTGAAGTTCCAAAATCAGAAGGAGATTTTGTAGTTAGTTTTTAAGTTTTTAATGATTATAGTTTTTAATTTTATATTGTTAAGCTAGTTAACTGATTCAATAAATATTTCCTAGAAATTATGCTACATGCTAATTTCTCAGAAATTGACAGTTGCATTATCTGAACTACTATGGGAAATAAATATGTAAATGAGCATTTCTAACTATATTTGAGCAGCCATCACCTCAACCACCTAAACCTTTGTCCCTAAATTTAATATTTAAATTGACACCGTGGAAAATGGCAAATCACAGTAAATAAAGGCACACCAAATCAATGAGGGGTGTGTATGGAGGTGTGTGTGTGTGTGTGTGTGTGTGTTGGCAGGGGTAGGTAAAGAAAGCAACAATCATGACAAAACTATAAGAGAAGGTTCAAAGTATTTCTTGAAGACCCCAATTCATTCATGGAGAATGGTAAGTTCTAAGCCCAGAACTAAGTGTGACACTTGTGCGCTGAGTGAGAGTCAAGGGTACTGCAGAAGCAAGGACTGTGTGAAGCAGTGACTGCCACACTTAGGAATCAAAAAGGACTGCAGGGAGTGATATCTACCCAGAAACTGACTCTAGTGGTTTCTGCTCCCATCCTACCATCCACTCAGTTGGCCAGTGCTGGAAAATAGACAAATGAGCATCTTGGTTAGACTATTTTAAACAGTTGAAATGATATTGTAGTCTGTTTGTCTCATACAGCTCCCAACTCAACATTCACAGAAAGAAAATCTCATCACATCCTCTAATAGAGACAACGTCAAGTTCACAAAAAAGTCTGTGCAGGTGTTGTCTCTGTATTCTTCCAGACTCAACATTGTTACTCTCTTCACATTTTAATTCTGCTACTCCTTCTTTTCTTTCTTTCTCCTAATGTTGACTATGCCTAGAACTAGTCATGCATCATTAGATGCAAGCTCATTGCCCAGCTCCTGCTCATTCATTCTCCAGTTCCCTGCTGAGATAGTGTTTATTCCTCAAGATGGTCTTGAGTCTCCAAATCCAAACCATTGCCACTGTGTTTCTACTACATGCTCTCTTCTTATTCAACCTGTAACTTCTCTGTTTGGAATAGCTCAACCCAAATAGACTTGTGATGCCTCCATGAAACAAAGATGGCCTATTTTCTTTCATTATTGTATTCTTTTGGTATTCCTTGCTGTAGAGACTCAATAAGTATCTGTTAACTGATGAACAAAATATAAAACAACATATAAATAAATTCATTATTTAATGAAAAGTTTCTGTATAAATGTTAAATCAGAGTTTCTAATATTCCTAAAACATGCATCTCTACTGTCTTATTCATAAGTGAAAATCAGGACATGAAGAGACAATTGTGAAAGCCAATCTCAGCTGGTATTCTAAGATCTCCATCAGCATTAATCCTAGTCCTACATGCAGTCTAATTTCTGCTCTGACTATATGAATGAAAATATTGTGAACAAGGAATAGTGAGCCAAACTGCACATATGAGTGCCATGGGAAAGTAACTGCTGCTAGAAAGAGCACGGTTCATAGTACAGCCACAGGGGATGATGGAGAGGTCTGGTCCTCTTTAGAGAAGCCAGGGAAAACACTATCTCTGGAATTGGAGAAGAGAGCACATTTACAAACCAATGAACAGTGGTCTTCCCTAACAGCCCTGAAGTCCAGGCACCTCTGGCAGTGAACACCTTCACCAAGGCAAGTGGTGCTGAGACAAGGCAGCTGACAGACATGCTTCCCAGCCTCAGAAACCTGGTCAGTGCAGACAGTCTGACTCCATCAGGAAACTGGCTGAAACTCTGCCCACACAACTGTGGGTGGAAGAGCACCAGATGCAGATACAGAGGAAGAGGGAGGGAGGAGGAGGGAAGTAGGAACAAGCAGCAGAGGGGGGTTTAAGATCTCGCAGACAATTTAGATAAGGCATTTACAAGGGAGGCAAACTGAATGGAGTCAACTTTTGAAGAAGTTATTGGAGAGCTGAAATTTTATATTTTGACACCTTTTTGTTTTATGTTACTGGATCTGATAAAATTCAGGTCTTCAGTATTTTTAAGTCCAAGTCCCTTGGGCATTGCAGTTCTTTTGAATTTTGCTTACACACAATTCATTCTCTGCAGCTAATTAAGCTGAAGAAGTATAGAATCAAGTTTGAAACAAAAGATGATAAAGTTCTTAGCCTATTTAGCAACAAAACCATTGCGACATGTTAAAATTTTTGTACACACTAATCATGACTTACAGTCAAGTTTAAAACTTTCAATCATCTTTCCTAATATTGGGAATCCTCAATGATACTTATCTCATGCGTGAAACACTTTGAGAACAGACAGTGTCTTGTTTTCGGACAGAGGGGTATCAGGAAAACCATCACCCCCATTCTCTGCTCTCATAAGGCACAGACATAATTTTATTATACTTTCGCTTTTACAGCATTTACTCAATGACTGAGTTCTGAAAATCATCCTTTCTTTGAGCTTCCTAAGGACATGTATAAAAATATCAAGTTATCCTCTTGTTCCTACTCATGTTTTCCAGGGTTCTGGACCTCTTTAATGGACACAAGCATCTTCACTGTTTCATTGTTTTGTTATACTCTATTATTTATGTGTCACTCAACCAATTTTTCAAGAGTAGGAATTGTATTTTATTCAATATCAGCATCTTCCTTTCCAACATGATAACTGGGATTTTTTATCAGTGTTTCTTTAATGGGTGAAATAACATTTTCCTTATCACTTTTGCAAATTTAGTGTTTTGATGATATTAAACACCTCACCAATGAGTCAGAATTGCATCTTCCTAGATACTGGGAATCATTTCCTTCTCTCTCTGAGATAAAGTCCAACCTTTTACACTCAGTGGAAACTGCTATTCACTGGGCCTTCTAATTCATTTTTCATTTCAGTCTTGCCTCTTGTCTCAAGCATACACCAACTCCCATCATTTACCAAATTTCAGACTCTTCCTCATTCACATTATGCATAACATGTTGCACTGCTTGCTGATTTATAGTTATAATCCAAACACTGGTCTTTAGAATTTTCTCCTGGATCCACTCTAAACACTTCAAATATATTTTTCATTTAACTTTGAGTTTGACCATTATATTCCTAGTATTTAACTCAAGGATTTGCACAAGTATATATTGTGCAGTGCAGATTAGCCCCTTATTTTATGATTAATTCAAGCTGAAAAGAGACCAACTCAGTTTAGTGACAGCTGAAGGTTTCTAAATAACTTCCTTTTCTGTTTTATTTTTGAAAATTGTTTCTTTTAAAACCCAAATAATATAATATATTTTAGCAAAATATGTCCCGACGATCATAAATTTACATTCCCAAGTCTCCTCTGAAAAAGGAGGCTTTCTTCTCTTGCACCAGGCCTCCTTATTGATTTAATGTTAGAGCATCACTCCACCTGTCATGGAGTACGTTCAACGTCTCTCAACTTTCATTGGTGTCCCTGTAATCCAATAATGAATGTTTGAAAGCTAGGGAGTTAGCCCAGTCAGTAAAGTGCTCACCACTCAAGCATGATTTAACTAATGTTAAAAACTGAACAGCTAGTGTGGTCTTGCACACAGAGGGAGAAGGAGACAGGCAGAACACTAGGGTTTGCTGGCTCTTCACTTGACCTAATCAAGAATTTCCAAGTTTCAATGAGAAAACATTTCAAAACGCAAAATGGATGGTTCCCAGGAACAATACATGAGGTTGTCCTCTAGGCTTTACAGTATGAGTACAAAAAGATACATGTGCACCTATACATATACAAACGTGTGACTACACACACACACACACACACACACACACACACACACACACACACAAGCAAGACTGAAGATTTGGATCACTCTGCCAAATAAAGGACACTGAGTACTAGCGGTGTGCCCTGAAAGCTGTGGGTGAAGCCAAGAACAAGAAGCAGAAGTAGGAAGTTATAAATATCAGCTATTGCCATAGGCCAGTTATGGAAATGAGATACATAACTGTCATAAGTATTTTACTTTCTCTGGTTATAAATAGGTTTTCTGTATACTAATGTATTGAAATATATTTGATTTCCTGTTTTTGTATTTAAAATATAATATAGTGACTTTATGTTAGAATTTGGTACTATTGATTTTATATCATAGCATTTAAGCTACTAAAAAACAAGATAAGAATAAATATCACTTGAGCATTTTACTTCCTCTCAACATGAGAGGTTAGTCTCTTCAATATTAAATCTAGAATGATTACTGTTTCTTGTTATGCAGAATTATGACCTGGTTACTATCATTTCTTTCGCTTTAAGCATGGCGTAAGAAGATACAGATGGACACTGGGTTCATAAGGGTCAACCTTTGATGGTTATTTTTATGAATCAGCTTGACTAGAATATCTGACAGAAAGCTGGTAAAGCATTGCTTTCTACATGTTGGGGCAGGGAGTGATTCTCATTTGCCTGGCAAGTTGGCTGTAGAGTATTACATCATCAGAGTTAGAGGGTGTTATCCAATCCATTGAAGACTTGAGCAGAAGACAGGAAAAGTGAGTCTATGCTTTTCAGGAATTAGGTATCCATCTCCTCCCGTTCTAACTAAGACACTGGCATTGTTCAATTGAGTTTCATCCTTCTTACTTAGACTAAAACTTATGCTACAAGTCTCCCTCATTTTCAGGCTTGTGGAGTTAGATTAGAGATATCTCACTAGCTTCCCTGGATCACAATCTGTAGTTGGCATATCAGGAGCTTCCACATTTGCGTGAGTCATCTTTTACTAGATATATATCTAAATATGTATCTATCTGCCTTATATTTTATATATTCTGTTGATTTTGCTTTCTTGGAGAACCTTCAGTAATACAGAAGGCATTCCCAGGAATAATGTCTTAGTTAATGAAAGTATAGAAATAGATATCACAGGTGAATATTGAGGTTTTAAATTTTCCATAAACACCAAGATGAAATTAATTAAAGATGCTTAATTGCTTTATATCATTGTGGTTTAAAACTCACAAAACTAGCGTGATGACATTACATTCTTTAATGATCCCCAGTGCTCCCCAGTTTGCTGTGATTCTTTGTCATCAACCCCTCATGCTGAAAATTTATCTCATTTAAATTCCTGCTCAGAAGGTAAATTGTATCCTATCACCTGGACTAGGACAGGCTAAGTCCAAAGACTGGTACCAGTGAGTTTAACAACCAAGGTGACAATGTGAAGATACTGCAATCACGAAAAATCAGATGGGATCAAGAGCACAGTAACATAGTCCAATGTCACCACTTGTCAACTCAATAAGCATTCGATAGGGAGTGAGCTTCAGGCATACAAATTGCTTCAGCATGTGAACATGCCACCATCACACTCTCCCTCTGTCCCTGGTTTACATAGACCTCTCCTAGAATTTCACAAAACGTTGTTTCCCGGTGGAATTAATTCTGACTCATGGTACCAGAGAAGTAACATTTTAGTTGGACATTGACTCCAATGGGATCAAGGCATACTTTAACAAGTAGGGATTCCAAGGTATCCTAGGAACTGTTTTGTAAGTGCATGCTGTTCATAGAGATATGCGATGGGATTACTGCCTCTGGAAAGAATTGCATGTTTCAGGTATCTGCACAATAAGTGGAACTAGAAGGAAGGATGGGAACACAAGGTGAGAGAAAGAGAAAGCAGTATTTACTCCCTTGAAGAATTTAATATATTTCTCTATGTGGCCAATCTCAGGAGATGATTTATAGGCTACTGAAAAGGTGTATTAAGTTTTCCAAATAAAATGCATGAGTTGAGAACATTCTTGTCATTTCTAAAGAAGCTTTAAATTCTGGTGCCAGTAGGAACCACACTGGCAACAAATGCCTATAAAAAAATGTATTCCATCTGGTTCAGACTTTATAGTTGCTTACAGGTTAAACATTATTATTCACAGTTAAAAGTGAAGACTTACTAAGTCATAAATATGATAAATGTGGCTTTCTGACTAGGAAGTAAATAGGAGCCGTATTGTAGTAGTCGAGGGCGTGCCGTCAGTCAAGCGTCTTCCTGCTTATTATCAAGAGACTTTGTTTTGTGTGTTTGTGTTTTGATCACACACACACACACACACACACACACACACACACACACACACACACACATACATTGTGCTTCCCTTCTTCTCACCCCACTTTCTCTTATCTCTCACTTTGGTCACCCACACCCATAGATTTTAACATAGCTATGGGGTCTGAAGTATCTATTGGAGCCAAGCAGCCTTGCTTTTGGGATGCAAGCGAAGTGAATGACTGTCCTCCCAGAACCCTTCAGTTGCCAGTAGATCAGCAGGGAAGGTTAAAGCCCCATCAGCTCCTCCTCCATCCACGACTGGCTGGAGATAGGCCCAGCCTTGCAAAGGCCCAGGACAGTGAAGGTAATGTTTAGTAACTCTTCTTATCATTGGACTCATATTCTGTCTGTTTCCTCTTCTACAAGATTATCTTAATTTACATTGAAGTTGCAGTGGTTTAAATGTGAGCTAAATTAGAGATTTTTTTGATTTATAGAGATTTTATTTTCCTATATGTAAAACCAGGAAAAATAACAAGTTTATTTCTAATGGATCATTGGGAAGATGGCATAAGATAGTTCTTTAAGCAGTTTCCTAACTATTGTAATAACACAGAACATTCTATTTTCATCATTGGTCCCCAGGACAAATTAATTAGTTCATGTTTTTGAGCCCATTAAGTCAAGCTATCCTCTTGGCATGACAAATTTCAATATTTCCATTTCAAAAGTATAAAGTACATGACAATAGGGGCCTGTGAGATGCCCCCAAAGTGCTTTTTTTCTCAAGCTTGAGGACCTGAATTTATACTCTGGGACCTATGTGGAAAAAAAGCAGAGAATAAATCACACAAAGTTGTCCTTTGACCTACATGCACATGTGTGGCACACTCACAATGGCACGTAACTCACATGCACACACATTAATAATAAATGAAGTTTGAACAATCACAATAATAATGATGCCATCAACTATTTTCAGATGTGCCCTTTAAGACTGATTCTTGAATGTTTAATATTAGTAAGAATATAAAACCTTATATTGAGATAGTTGGCTGATTAATTTGGTTTTCATTTTTCTTCCTTTGTTCTTTTCTCAAATTTAGGTTAGTATTGTTTCAATGAGTTCTGATCACACCAGTTCTTATGAGAAATGCACAAATCATTTCAGATTGTTAAAACTAGAGCGTTTTATTATTCTATCTTAAAACTCTGTTACTGTTGCCAAGACACCTACAGAATGGAAGAATATTTTTAACCATTTGACCTTATTTCTAAGAATGAGCACAAATCATAAAGTACTCACACATACACATATACACAAACCACACAAACCAAGATTAAAATCCCATAAGAATAATAAGCGTCGTTAACCACAAAATCATTTAAATTAAGATTGTTTTGAACTATAAAGTAAAAAAGAAATCTAATGGTCAGTCGGTCTTGTGTCTTGGTAAAAAAAAATGCACCTTATAACTTTAGTTACATTAGTTATGAATGCAAGACAGTGGTCGCTAGGGGCCACGTGGGTTTTCTATTGACCTCACTGAACTCTTGCAAGTTTAAAAAGGAACTTAGAGTGCATATTTTGTTGCACAGGCAGAATCACAGAAGCCTTTTACCTTGCACCTTTCAGGACATAAATTATAGAAGACTCTGGTCTACAATACTTGTTATCCTGAGATAACAAACGTGTGATGACAGAGCGTGCTGGATATGGACAGGAGACACTCATAAAAATCTGCCTCTACCCTGCTTTTTGTAATCACATCAGAATATTGGAGAAAATAAGCACATGTGATGGGAAGCAGGGCAACAATGACTTTTCATTGCAGCATTTTTATTAGTGTGTGTGTGTGTGTGTGTGTGTGTGTGTGTAGACACAGGTACTTCTACAGTTATGTAGACGTCAGATAACAAATGGCTTGAGTAATTCTCTCCTTCCACAGATTCTGAAGCTTGGCAGAACATGCCTTTCATACTGAGCCATCTTGCCAACCCCACAATGACCTTTAAAGGGGTCTGGTGCTATAGAGATGGATCAGAGGTTACACTGGCTACTTTCCAGGAGATCCAGGTTCAGAACCCAACACCCACATAGTGCTTGCAGAAGCAGAAGACTTGTTTTCAACACTAGGCTTCATCACTTAATTGCATAATTGACAATTAAGTCAAATTAATTACAATCTGACCTTGATTTCCTTTCCTATAAACACAGCTGGTGAAATGTACCTTCTTTTCTTACCATGACAATGCTTAGAGGTTTGACTATAAAACCTTGCACAAGAGCTCGTCTTTCTTACAGCTGATATAATACACCAGTAGCAGACCTAATACTCCCTTTACTCTGTGCCTGTCAATGCAATTTAAGCCCTCTATCTCCTGTGTAACACGTTTATTTTTCTAAATAGTTCTTGGATCTCATGTCTTCTTGTCCTATAATGCTCCCTCGAGCCCTCCCCCACTAGCAATCTTCTTCATTCTTGTGTCACTTAAAGCCATCTTGCGTCAGAGACGCCTGAGCAATCCACCTCGAGGCTCAGTCTGCCCATGCTCTCATGCAATGCCCCCCACCCACCGTGCCCCAAAGGCTCTAAAAGGATCTGGAAGTTTTCTTTGGTCAATATGCTGCCCTCTCCTGACCTGTCTGTGATTTATTGTTTCCTGTTCATCATCTTTGTCTTTCCCTGGTGCTGTTTTCATCTAGTCCCTTGTCTCTGAAATTGCCCCTTTGTCAGCAAGAGGCTAGGTTTATTTAATCATTACGAATTAAGTGAAGGGCTGGCATGATGACTACAAAAGTAAAGGCATCTGTGTGCAACACCTGGCTTCCTGAGTTCCATCTTTGGGTCCACACACTAGCCCTGGCATGCCCTTACACTACACACAAATTGAATAAGATAAAAAATTTAGAAAGAATTCATTCACAAAGACATGATTAGTAGGCCCAGATGATATTCTTTCATACATCTCATTTTCTATGTTTTTCATCATTCTCATCAAAATACAAATTCCTAAACTTGGTCTTTCTAGCAACCAAGATGGTACCAAGTACAGTTCACTGCAGTTGCTGATATTGTGAAAAAGAACATACATCTTTATTTCTATCCTAAACAATTACTCATCTGGACCAACATCTCTATGTAACACCAAAAAAGTCTGCTATTGAAAAATCATCAATTTTAAACAATAATAAGTTAGAATACCCACAAACACAGGCAATCTAATTATAAGTGTCAAAGCTTGGCCCCTAGCATTTCAAAGACCATCTTGCACATGCACATCTTAAGAGAAGCCATTCCTTAAATTCTTTCTTCTATTCACAGTTTAAAAAATATTATATCAATTTTCATGGTAATTAGAACTAATATTTCACGGTCTTTAATTTGAATGGTAACATTCATTTATGTGAAAGTAAATGCAAAATTAATTGAAAAAATATGACAAGGAACATGTGGGAGAAAGAAATATCATTATATAAGTAAAAACAGAAGCATCCTGAGGCCTGAGCCTGAACAATATAACCAAGATTGCATATTAGGCATGAAACAGTACTCACAAACCCTGCTTGATGTGAATATAGTATTAATATGCTTTACATGTAATGGCAGTTATTATTGAGACATTATTCTTGTGAGATTGCATTAGAATAGTTTACCATATTATGTAAAATGTGACTAGGCTACCAATACCCAAAATTAGAAAAATAACAATTAAATGCCAACCCTTCGGCATTTCTAGAGTTCTATATTTTCCTCCATTAGAATTCTGGATTTGTTTTCAGTGCCAACAATTAATAACTTTTAGACTGGAGTCGACACTAAGTTTGTGATTTATTGCCTTTTCTTTCTCTATGTAGCTAGTTCCCTCACATTTCCTCGTGGGTCTCATTTTCCAAGATCATTGTCATTTCTTCTCAGTTCTGAATTTTAATGTTATTAACTTGCCCCTTAAACTGTGGCCATGAGCAAAGAAAACAAATACCACCTAAATTCTTTGGGTGCAATATATCTTGTCTTTAGATTGGTTAATGTGATTTCTTTCTGGTCTATTGAGTGAATTTGCATAATAATAAGCAATCAGTTAAAAAGTATCCTCCAATTCTGCTCTGCTTTCCAAGCATTTCTATGCACTGTTCAAGCCTTGAAATGCTTTTAAATCATTTTTGTTTGATATTATTCTCAATAAAAGTGTGAAATAGGTCAGTGTTAAACTCATAAATCTAAGCTTCTCAGTGATTCTACATTATTAAGCTTTTAGATCCCTTCAACAAACAGAGAAATTGGTGACTGTATAATTACCTAAGATTTCACAGAAAGTTCCATGAGAATCCATAAGATAGTTTGGAACAAATTATTTTGATAGTGTTAGAGTAAAATAATGCTGATTGAAAACCAGAAACCATAGAATATTTCATGTATGGATTCTAACTGCAGAAAAATATTTCCAAACAAAATCTAGCACATTCAGATGGGTATATATACACACATGAACTCCACATACATACATGCACAACACACATGTACACACAGCCCACACACTAAAAACAGAAAAAGAAAAACAGCGAGCTTATTTTTTCCCTATGTCTCTTTTTCCATTCCCTGTTTATTAGATTCCTGTTTCCATTAGTTTTCTTATAACTTGCTGTAATAGCTCTGTAACCAGGCCCCCATTCCTCCTTCCTTCTGGTTCACACCTTACCCTCTACAATGTTGCTAGAATAATGTTCATAAACAACCAAGTTAAAGAAATCTTTATCATACTTAACTGTAGTGAACATAAGCCAAAGTCTTAAAATGCCCTAAAACCTTGACTAAGTGACTTTAGCCTTTCTGAGTTCTCTAAAATTCTCTAAGCCAGGAAGGCAAGCTTACAGATATATGCTCAAAAGAGGTTCCACACATTGCTTAATCTATTCTCCTAATTAGAAGTCTACATTTGCCCTCCCATGGCCCTTTCTGTAACCAGTCTTTATCACTGCTATCCCTTGGGCATGATCTCATTCCATCCCACTCATTTCTGATTGTGTCACTTAAGAGATCAGACAGTGTCCAGACATGTGCCCTGTTCTGCTGGATCATGAGTTGAAGACAACCTACTTTGTTCACTTACATATTTTTGCTTTCTGTAATAATACTTTGGAGGTGGAACCTTCAACAAGTATTTGGGAAATAAATACTATGCACATAATTTATCTTGCATAACAATGACAAGGTCTTCAAATGTTAGGAAGTCATCCCTGGTAAGTCTCAGGCCTCCTGAAGGCCTCTTTGCCAACAGCAAACCAAATCAGACTGAATCAGAAAGCCTAGGTTTAATGAGTAAAGCACTCCTGGGTGATTCCCTGGCCCTGCAGAGAGGAGATGGACTTGAGACTGGGGACTGGAGAACAGAAGAACCATGAGAGTCTGTTTTCTGGGATGCAGCTTATATCCCCTGTGGGAGTCGCCTTGAGCCTCTCTGGGGAGGAGCTGTGTTTGGCGGGATTTGAAGGGGCAGGTTTAGGGAAAGAGATGGGGAGGGGAGTTGAAGTGGATCCTCCACCAGACTCCTTCCAAACAATCCCTAATTCAGAATTAACAGTGACTCCTGAGACCATTATCTTCATCTGTCTGAATTAAGGCCATTCATAGTGTCTAGCAAGAGACTCCTGAAAAAAAGTGACAATCTTACAATTGCTTCTTTCCTCTAAGCAGCAAGTCTTAAGATTACTCAATCTCAATAGTTTTTCCTAATTTAACTCTTACTATTTTAGCATAGGAATAGATATTTATCTGAACTTGTCATAAAAACTTTTCATGGCTTGAGAGATGGCTCAGCACTTAGGAGCACTTGCTGCCCTTGTAGAGGAAAATAGTTTGCTTCCCAGCACCCATATAGTACTCACAAGGATCTGTGATTCCAGTCTATGAGATCAGTGATCTCTTCTGGCCTTCAGGAGCACCACATGCAAATGTACATGTACATATATGCTGGCATTCACACATACACATAAAATAAATCATAAAACAATTATTTTCATCCTATCATCTTTCACAACTATAGATTAAGGGTCTTACAATGAAGTCTAGAACTTCTGTGAGTTGCTTTTGCTACCACATCTATTTTTTTTTTTTTTTGAGACAGGGTTTCTCTGTGTAGCTTTGTGCCTTTCCTGGATCTCGCTCTGTAGACCAGGCTGGCCTTGAACTCACAAAGATCTGCCTGCCTCTGCCTCCCAAGTGCTGGGATTACCACATCTACTCTTGAACATGTACCAAGTATTTTTATTGTATGAATTTCAGATTTCTAATATGATAGCTTTTGTTTTTATTTATGCATCTAGTCTATGGCTTTTGAGACTGGGTCTTGTAGCTCAAACTAATCTCAACCTTGTGATCCTCCTGCCTCAGTCTCCTGAAAGATTTCAGGCATATGTCTCCATAGTGTGTTTCTATATACAGACTGCAATACATTAAGGGATATAGGTAAGCAGTTTTACCTACTTGCTACTTTCAGTGAAGATATGTGTGTGGTAACAACACAAACAACACATAAATTCTATGCACGGAAAAAATCCAGTACCTAATATTACTAATATGTTTTAGTTAGCACAATTTCTCATGTAAAAATGACTAAGAGGGAAAAAGAAGAAAAGACTAAACCGAGGATAATTGTAGACATAAGATTCAATAAACACACACCATAGAAAGAAGAGTTTGCTTTTGGGCTCTCTAAACAGCACTAAGGAAGAACAAGTGTCTTAACTAGGAGCCAAAAATGGAGCCAAGAAGATGATTGTTCCATGTAGCTAGAGTTTTCCTGCCTGGCCCACAGTCAGGACAAATCTCTGACACCCGCCCCGCCAGTCCCACAGCCGCTTAGACCCGACCAAGTAAACACAGAGACTTATATTGGTTACAAACTGTATGGCCGTGGCAGGCTTCTTGCTAACTTTTCTTACAGCTTAGTTTAATCCATTTCCATTAATCTATACCTTGCCACATGGCTCGTGGCTTACAGGCATCTACACATGCTGTTTGTCATCGTGGCGGCTGGCAGTGTCTCTCTGACTCAGCCTTCCACTTCCCAGCTTTATTCTCCTCCTTGTCCCACCTACACTTCCTGCCTAGCCAATGGCCAATCAGTGTTTTATTTATTGACTAATTAGCAACACATTTGCCATACAGAACTTCCCATAGCAGTTCCAAGAAAGGTTAGTAAAATGTGAATGCACCAGATATGGTCAATGTAAGAAACACAAGACCCAGAAAGTCACAGACAACCAGAATTGGACACAATATCCTTACAAGTCCTTCTTTGCTCTATGCTTTGTTTGTCTGGAAAAAGATGTTGCATTTAGAAATTTAAGCTAATTCCTGAGCGTGTTTGAGACAAAATCTACCCAACTTCTATGGCATGGATCTTACCCATGACGAAAGGCATTCTGTGAACAAAAACCTGGCAGATCCTGATTGACGGTCATGTGGTCAAGACTATCAATGGTGGTTTGCCCTTTCAGATATGGATGTCCTGGCATGTTTAGAACCTCAAGGTCCCACAAATCTCAAAGAAGATGGAAACCATGCACCCAGATGTGCCATTAAGTGACATGAAAATAAAATTTTAAAAATTTATTTCAGACTATGTTGGAAAAGGCAGCGAAAGCCCTGCCACTGTTTATTCTTTTTGTGATGTCTTTATTAGAGAAGTAAAGATAAAATTCAATGCTGAATTGGGAACACTTTAACTTCATGAAGATGGTTGTGGAGTTGAAGGGAGATCCTAAAATTGAGTGATCTTATGCATGCTTAGAGCCCCCAAATCTTAAAATTCAGAATGATCATGATGACAAACAAACTGTCCTGATTATATTCATATACATGTTTTGTGGTTATCTAGGCTTTTTAAAGGCAAGATACTATAGAATGAAGAAAAGCACATCATTCTCTTTTATAAGATGTATGCAATGCTTCAAATGTTAGCAAGTAGAACATCTCCTGTGCTGTGTGATCTAACTTTGAACCACCAAAGAATGTATTTATGCATTTACCAGGGTAAACGTGGTAGCAGTCTCCCTCAGGCAGAAGAGCTTAAGTGTCTTATAATGTCAAGTGACTCGCCTGAAGAGGATGAAACAGAACACCCTTGGGCCAGGAGGAGATTTAAATAGAACCAATTTCAGAAGCATAGTGCCTGAACTACAAAATTAATCCAGGTTGAGACATCTTGCTTACAGGATGATGTCAAAAGCCAGGTCTACAACTAGTTGTTAATGGTCTGGAAGAATCAAGGACATCAACAATGAAGAATGCCATAAAATTCTCAGTTCTGTCCAAAGTGCTGCACCTTTGAAAATGACACTTTTTCATATTCTCTGATGACAGCTGGATATCTCCTCTGCAGCACAACTTGATGAGCTGTACTAAGATGCTAACAAGATGATTGACATCTATAGAAGAAATTGATTCTTTAAAATGAACATAGTAGAATTTCCAGTACAGATACTTTCAAAGATTAAAATGTTTTAAGTAATAACCTGAGCATAGCGAGGTTGCAATTTACTTTAATATAACCATCTAGAAATTAGAAAATATGTCTGAAAGAGGTTTGGGATCCATTACATCTTTCTGTACATATTTAATCTACAAATTCCAACTTGAACACTGATACTTCGCAGTTCTCTGGCATCCCTAAAGCAAATTAGTGATGAATCCCCCAGGTCTCCAAAGCAAACTGGAGAACTTAATTGAAACCTTACTGCCCATTCGCCTATCCAGTCTAGAGAAATGAGAAAGTGATGCTATGATTGTTCAAAATTGTGAACTGAGACTAAACGTTTCAGTTTAGTATTTGGCAAATTTGTATTTGGCAAATTCCCAGGGACTGATCCATAAGTAGATTATAGAAATGAAATACATTAAATCAAACAATTCTTATATCAAATAATACTCACATCATTGAGACACGGTTCACTTGGTTATATTGCCCCTGACATAATGTTTTGTGAACACACAGGATGCATAATTATGAGTTTATTAGTAATGTGTATGTGCGCTTCTTCTTGATATTCGTGACCTTGCACAAACCATCCAGCGATTGTAATGGAGTCTTACCTTGCTTCCGTTTTCTCTTGCTTCTCCTTCCATCTTGAGGTCAGAGATTAGAAGGTTCTTAAACTTGCTTTTCCCATTACTGCCTTGCTCATCTATCCTGTATTCTGAAGTCAGCTGCGCAGAGAGGGGGCTGTCGCTCAGATTCAGTGGCTGTTCTTCCTGCTCCAGCCCAGTTTTGCCATCACTGCTGGAGTCCCCAGGCTCCCTGCCATGAGCTCCCCCTGAAGCGACTGAGCTGTGCCCCAGAGTCTCATTGCCATTAAAGCTCTCTGCAGCAGAGTCATCTGTTAGGAAGAAAGATGGGTAGTTTGAGTAATATGCTAGATCATCTCCAACTAGTGCTAAGTTTTGATAGATACACAGCAATATGCCTCTGATTTTATTCAGAAATGTAATTTAACTAAGCAGTAACCTCGTTTTGAAGCAGCAATTATTGTTTTAATCTAGTAAACACACTAAAACACAGACATGATATCAAATTAAAAAGAACATAGTTCAATATCAAAAGCAATCTGAAAGAAAAGGCAACTTAACAAAAAAATGATATAATTAGCAATTGTTTTGCAAATCGATTAGACTCCTCCATTAAGAATATTCAGGCTTGGGGGCAATTCACTACTAGCCAGGTAGTTACATTGCTATATGCTTCATGGGTGTTAAATATAGTGTAAAATATATTAAAACCACTCATACATAATCATTGTCCCAGAAAGTACATGTTAACGACTTTTAAGTGTAGAGGGTTTAATCTTTGTGTGCAGCTCTGTGAAGTTAAAAATACACGTGTATCAGTGTGGAGCTGAATAGCATAATGATTCAGAAATGGCAAAGATTTACAAAAACAGAAAAGTGTGCTAATAAGAGAAATAATTAGAATATTATATACCTCCTCATACTTCATTTTAATATTTAGGAAAATGTGGTTCATGAAGTCCTGATAGGAAAAGCTATAGCTAGAGTAGCTGATTTTATTTCAATGTATAAAAAGAAAATACATAGACAAAATTTACATAAAACAATTACATTCTATTTTTCTTATGTCAACTTTACCATAGTCTACAAAGGGTGATGGTGAGCAGATATGAGAACCTGTTTTTTTTTTAAAGGGTATTAATGATTCTTAACTATAGTGATAAAAATAAATAAGAGGAATAAAATACACTGTGATTTTTGCACACTTCTGGATGTCATGAAATATGCATTGTTTTGTAGGGTGTAATGGAATAGTTAATGTTTTTAATCAATTCCATTCATAGAAATACACACTGAAACTCTAAAACAGGTCTGTTCACTTATTTATCCAAAAGATCTCTTTTAGGCCTACTCTCTATCCAGTATGTATATAAATACTTGGCCTATAAAGACTCTGCTTCCAGTGAGTTCACAAATAATTAAAGGGACAGAAAAGTAAACACAATACAGACAAATACACTTCCTATCCAGGGCAAGAAACAAAGACTTCTGGAATTATGGTAATATGAAATGAACTCCTAAAGATAAAGAACACTGGCCAGGTGAACATCTTGGGAATCTTCCTTGCAGGGAGGTGAGCACGGGCAAAGTCATGGGCAGAAGGTTATTTAGGGCAAAGGATCTGTAAGAGATCATGGTGAGCAGCTAACACAGAATAGGAAAAGAAGAGAGTAATGGAATAGGAAGCGATGTGCCTGTTAGAGGTCTGGGCCCTCACTTGGAGCAAACTTCAGCATGTTAGAGCTGTTTGGGGAGGTAACATGGAATTGGCAGGGAGGGGACAGGACAACAGAAAGAAGATTTTTCTGATGTTTTGCTTTATGATATTCTCTGTGCTGCACACATCTGACTATAAAATTCGGTTTTACAGATGTTATTCAGACTTTTGTGAAGACAGTGGTATAAAGGGGGTAGAAGGAAAGTTGAGAGAGATCAGTTAAAAGAATCAGAAACCATTGAAGTTGGCATCTCTGAAGGCTGGCGTGGGCAGGGAGAGAAATAAGAACAGAAGAATGAAGAGAAGAAATGCACAGCCAGGGATCCAGGATGAACACCAGGATCCAGGATGAACACCAGGATCCCAGGATGAACACCAGGGTCCAAGATGAACACCAGGATCCCAGGATGAACACCAGGGTCCAGGATGAACACCAGGATCCCAGGATGAACACCAGGGTCCAGGATGAACACCAGGGTCCAGGATGAACACCAGGGTCCCAGGATGAACACCAGGGTCCCAGGATGGACACCAAGATCCCAGGATGAACACCAGGGCCCCAGGATGAACAACACCAGGATCCCAGGATGAACACCAGGATCCCAGGATGAACACCAGGGTCTCAGGATGAACACCAGGGTCCCAGAATGAACACCAGGGTCCCAGGATGAACACCAGGGTCCCAGGATGAACACCAGGGTCCCAGGATGGACACCAGGGTCCCAGGATGGACACCAGGGTCCCAGGATGAACACCAGGATCCCAAGATGAACACCAGGATCCCAGGATGAACACCAGGATCCCAGGATGGACACCAGGGTCCAGGATGGACACCAGGGTCCCAGGATGGACACCAGGGTCCCAGGATGGACACCAGGGTCCCAGGATAGAAGGCAAGGAAATGCACTTAATGAATTTAAATAAATAAATAAATAAATAAAATGACTTAAACAATAATTTTAAACAGTTTTGTGTAAAAGTTAAAACATATTTAAATGGAAAATTATACTTCATTATACACTTTGTATTTCTAATCAAAACCAGTTTATGAATAAATAATATATACACAGGAATGCTTAAGAGACTGTGCCAAACAACATAATGGTAGTTTTCATAGCTATTAATTTGAAAACAAAACCAACTTTTTAACAATGAAACGTATTATTTTTTAATATAGATTTAAAGGAAATGACCTATAAAAGTAATTTGAAAAATGTGTGTTATTTTATTCTAACTGAAGCATTTATGCTAATACACAATGGGTTATTTATTTTGTGTTGTTATTTCATTCAAAGAAAATCTAAAGGAGAGAACTATGGACATATTTAAATATAATTGTTTTCACTTATAAACACATGTTCTAACTTTTGTTCACTAGAATACTCTAAAAATATATCAGACATTCCCTGTAAGAAATCTTTACCAATATCAAATAGATAACCTAAATATGTGTTACATTTTAAGCCAAATCCATGCTAGCATAAAGCAAATTAAATTTCTATTATAGTTAAAAATTAAACCTACTATATTTTTTCTTTAATCTGAGATCATAATAAATAGGTAATACATTGATAAACTTATTTATATATTAGGTTGGATGAGAATTATCATTTGGGAAAATCTTTTACAAATATCATTTAATTATATTTCACATAAAATATAAGCAATGTGAGAAATATTTTTAGATGGAGTAGTTCACTCCAGATGTTACCAAGGTAACTAAACTCAATAGCTTTACATATGTGATTCCTAAGTAAATCAATGTGCTTTAAAGAACAAATCAGTAAACTATGTTTATTTGTATAAGATATACTTACATATCTTGTAATTAAAATGATTAAAGGTAATATTTCATGATAAAATTTTTTAAAATATCAATTTTGAAACAAATTTCAGAGGTTTTCATTTATGTAAATCAATATAGATCACTGAATAAACATTAAATAGAGGATAAATTAGCAAATTTTTATTGTCTTGCCTCATTCAACCACATTAGCAAATCTTATAGTCCGCGGTTAACCAATCAGACCAATTCATTGCTTTCGAGGAGTCCTCTGCCTTCTTACCCAGTGCAGTTGGCTCCATCCACCTTGGATGCTGATGTGAATGAGAGGCTGCTAGACTGAGAAAAGTGTTTTGAATTGTAGTGGGTGTGGAGGGGAGGGGCGTCAGATACTCAAGGCTGATGGGTCTTCTCTCCAGGATTCAGTTTAGGAACCATAGCATCTGAATCAAGACTCTGTATGAAGTCTGAAGAAAAAACAGCACTTGGAGCTTGGGTAAACAGAGGTGCCCAGGGTACCTAGCAACAGATGAGAATGTGGAATATGGTGATGCAATAGTGTGGAATCCACTGACGTGGGGAAGACTGGGGGATGTTTGGATTTGATGTATCCTTAGCTGAGTTGTGATGGAGTGGATTTAGTGTTGTGGAGGCTTGTGTGCCTGCTAGCTTTGCTCTAGTTCCCACAGAAAGGTTGTAATACCAAGCGGAAGGCTATCCATCTTAGTCTTTCTCCTTCTTTACTCCCCATATCAACCATCAGGTAGTAAGGATCTTAGAAACACCGATTGCCTTGAACACTCCTATCAGCGTTTTGCAGGGAGGTTATTTTAATGACAACCAACTTTAATGCTTAGCTTTCTCCCTATGAAGCTGACTAAACTTCAACACTGTCTACAGTATATATGTGTTACTGTGTGTATTTGACTATGGAATTGTGAGTCTGTGTATATCAGTGCTGTGTGTGTGTGTGTGTATGTGTGTGTGTGTGTGTGTGTGTGTGTGTGTGTGTGTGTATGAACACTCCTGAAGCACCTGGCTTTTAGTCACTCTCCATAGCCCTTCATCGTGGCCTTTGACCAGCTGCCTTTAGAAAACAAACAGGAAAAATTCCATCCTTAAAGATTCAGACTTGGAAGCTTACTTCTAAAATCTGGGTTGGATGCTTATGGCTCTAACAAGACTTTTTTGTTGTTGTTTTTAGCCTAAATGCATTACATTTCTTCACTTAGGATAAGTTGTTCTTTGATGTATTTTTGAATTTTTTTTCATGTATCAGTATAAAACAAACTTCAAATCCCCAAGTATAAATGTAGATAATTTTGATCCAAAAGATAGTACCTTATATGAAGAAGAAAAAGAATGCTTCAAAGTTCTTTCTAAATCTATCTGCAAAGTGAGATCAGGTGCAAGCACCCTTAATATCTGTAGATGTCTTCTTTAATCTCAGTGCCCTGCAAAATCTAGACCTATGTGCATGCCTAATGGGAACAGATGCACCCCACTCACTCCAGACACCCTCTGCTCTAGAGCAGGAGGCAGGTTATCCTTACTATCATCTTTTGTTATCTTACACACAATAATTTAAAGCCTGATTCCTAACATCCTGCACTCCCAAGATGGGAAAAAATATCTATTAAAATGTTACAATCCAGTATCTGACCAGCTAAAGCAGGAAGATCATGGGTTAGAAATTTGACTATCAAATCAAACCTTGTCCCGAATAAATAAATGAATAAACAAAAGTCAGTCACTTCTGTTTGCATTGCACAGTGTTCTTTGGATTGTAGACTATTTGACAATGTAACCTTGAATGTGTACAGAAAAATGTAGCCAAGGCTTGAAGTCAGAGTATTCATACCAAGGACAAATTTGCTGTTTTAAATAAATGCATGTATGACAAACACTGAGAAGGTACAGAACACTGGTGTGTAAATCATAAAATTGATTTTACCAAGGCTGAGAAAATAATGCCTTCAGGTTTTTACTGAATGAATACTACAGTAGGTGATCTTGTTGCCTTTGTTTGGTAGCCCTTAGTTCATTCTAAAAGTTAAATTTAATATAAGAAGGTAATATAAAGTATGCCTAGATATAAGGTAGCTCTTTCAAGGCATGTAAGTAAGCAATGATTAAACAATGAAGCTAATTCTTATCTATCAACAAAAGGTAACCTTGATTATTTATTTTGTATTAAGTGTTCTACCAGGGACGAGAGAAGTGGTTCACTTGGCATGAACACTTCAGAAGATCCAGCACCTGCATAGTGGCTTATAAATTTCTGAAACTCCAGTTCCAGGGAAGCTAACATTCTCATCTGGCTTCTGTGGACACAGCATGTACATGACACATGAACATCTATGCCGGAAAATACTCATACACATAAAATAAAATAAGTATTAAAAATAAACAAACATCTATTAGGCACTCATAGTGGACAAGATACTCTATTGGGCATGGTAAATCAAAGATAAACCATATAAAACTTTGATCTTAGTCCAAAGTGAACTGTCAAGTCAAGAGTAGAACAGTATCTGGTTCCTGAGATTCCTGCATGATTAATATAGAAGTGAAATTAATATGAAGGCATCTCCAGGCGAAGGAAAATCACTAACATCCATGGAAGTGACAGTCATGATTGTTTAGGTACAATCTAAGTCAGGTAAAACAAGGTTCAGGTTTTCAGGGAATGCTGGGTACAAGAGGGAGAGTTTGAAGGACTAAAGATTCATGCATATCTGTAATGCTATTGGTTGAAGCTTATCCAATTCAGGACAGCTTACAAGCAGCTCCAGAGGCATGCAACAAGCTAGGAAGAGTTCCTGTATGATACAACAGGGATATGGACTTCAAAGAACTACAGGTACTTTGCTCTGGATTCTTGTTTTCTTGATGATTAAGTAAGTCACCCAAGGAAGGAACTTGGAGAAATTCATAGATGACATCAGTCTAGCCTCAGGAGAGACCACTTATCTCTATGTGACCTCTAAGCAACTATCAAATGACCCATGACTAAGCTGCCTCCCAATTCTAAGATGATTCAGTCCTCTACATGAACATTAATATAATAACTTCAGTGGCTTATTAGTTGTCTAAACTACAAAATAATATTTGAAGTTTATCTGTTGGCTTGCTTAGTATTTTACAGAATTGAGTTTCTGATAGAAAATTATGTGTACGCACATTTTAATCTTTTCAGTATGACTTGAAAATATATGTCAGTTACACACACACACACACACACACACACACAAAAGCACGCACGCACGCACGCGCGCGCGCGCGCAGACACACACACACACACCATGCACAGATGCATCCACAGACTCTAGAACAGATCTTCCTGAGTTAGTTAACCTGCCACTTAATTTGTCTTAAATTGTACCTAACTAGTCAATACCATTGTTGATTTTCAAGTCCCTTTCTCCAGAACTGATTTGGCACACATTAGTAGGAGCCAACTTATTTCCCTTTTTTGCAAGGCTTTCCTTTCTTGATTTTCGAAATGTGTATTATAAACCAAATTGGGGTCTAAATTTTCATAAGCTAAGCATTTTGCATCTTTTTTCCCTTTTTCTATTTTCGTGTGTGTGTGTGTGTGTGTGTGTGTGTGTGTGTGTGAGAGAGAGAGAGAGAGAGAGAGAGAGAGAGAGAGAGAGTTTATATGATGCACTGTGTTTGTGTGTGTACATATGTGTGTGATGCATGTATGTGTATGCATGTTTTTGCCTGTGTTCATGTGGAGGCTCAGAGTTGATATAAACCAGCCCTGGTGTGCTTCCATCATACTTACAGAGGCAGGGTTTCTCAGTCAAACCCAGGGTGCCTCTGCATAGTTAGTTTGGGTAGCCAGCTTGTTCTGAGAATCCCCTTTTTCCACCTTCTGAGGCTGAAATTATAGGATTACCAGTATTTATACACACTCTGGGGGTCTGAACTCAGGGCACCAGGCTTGCTTGGTAAGTACAGTAACTGCTGAGTCATTTTAGCAGACCCTAGACATTTTACATATTATATGTCTTTGTGCTCCTCTGAAGAACATAGTCTAGTTTTGGACACAAAACTAACATCACAGATACAGATAAAGATTCAAAACCAGATATAGATAAATAGATTGAACAACATCATAGATTAGGGGAGGCAATAATCCAAGTGTTGATGGTATTCATATACATTGAAGCTATTTACTATCATTAATTAAAATTAAGACAATTCTGTAGACTATGTAATATTTAGCTTTATATAGGAGTCAACATTTACAAAGACAAAATACCATGTTAAAATTCAGATGGACCTAAGACAATTATTGCATAGTGGCCAGTGTATTCAAAGAAGGCTGGTAGAAAACCACCTGAGGGATATTTACCTGAAAACAAATTAAGGTGACAACAGAAATAAGATATTATCATACATTAGTAGTAAATGGTCATTCCATTAGAAGATTATTTGACAGTTTCTAGAAGAAATGTCTCAGATCTTTATCCTTAACTGTTACAAGCTGATAACTAAGGCACACACACACACACACAAAAAAAAAACAGAGATTTAAAGTAAGTTATTCTGAAAAAGAAATGTTCTAATTTAGGCTAAAATTAATATGATACAAAAGGAGGTTGCCCTATATTGGCACTTAGCCCAGCAACAAATTAAGAGGGATTTTTTTTTTTTACTGTGTCAATAATAAATCATAAAGTACTTTATTCTTAAGAGCTGAAAAGAAATAAAAAATATATAAAGACCCAGCTGTAATAAGTTCATGTATGATACAAATGCCTTTGGCCAGATAGGATCTTGGCTAGCTTCTTTTTGATCTTTGTGAATACTATCAGATTGACTCTCCATCTCACAAAATCTCCCAGGTGCCTCATGGGAGGGATAATACATGAAAGCAAACAGAGAAAGGGTGCCCTGGCTATCTGGATCAAATCTGGGTTTTGTATGGAATCTGGGGCAATCCTTTAGAGAGGACAAAGAGCAGAGCAGGTTAGGAGATGTGTCTTCAGAAGACACCTGAAGCATCCCTTCCTGCAGAAGGGAAGGTATTATCAAGACAATTCTTGTTGGCAAAGAGAAGACCTCACTTAAGACATGCACCCAGCAAGTCCCTGAATAGCTTGACATCTGAATGAAGAAACTGAATTTTGGCATGTACAGTGAAGCTTGCTCATCACCAGTACAACTTATGGTTTGGAACCAGAGGTAAAGTCTTGGGCTACAAATGTTTTCGGGATATCTTTGATTACTGTCAAGTATTTCACTCTTATCCCTAGGTTTCACCTCCACTGGTGTATATAAATTAGTCAGCAAACACATCAATTACTCCATCAATTGTGTATTGTATATTTCCACTGTTAAGGAACTAAGGGAAAATAAAACATCACCTCACTTCAGAACAACAGGTCTTCTCTGTACAATCACTAGATACAAAAGCTGGAAATAACTTATATGTACTTTAGTTTCACCTGGAAAAAAATGAATCTGCAGGTGATTTATGTGAAGTACTCATTACAAGTGTCTTTGGGTATATGAGATTGTTTAGTGATGTGTGATGGTGTCGTGTGTGGGTTGGTAGTCAAATGTTAGGTGTGTAAATGACCCACAGGGAGAGCTGTAGAGTGTCCTTTCCCTCCTGATTGACAAGTGCTGGCTTTTATAGGCATCTCCTCTTTCTGCGTTGAAAGAATAAAAGCTGTGAAGCAAAGGAAATGAGTCACAGGAACGTGGTGTTTGCTAACTCCTAGAGAGGATAAAAACTGTTACCACTGAACTTCATTGTTTTTCTAGTTATCATCTTTACATGTTAGTATGTGATCATTTTTTCCCATGGGTTCTGTCTATCTGCAATAGATTTTCCAATAGATTATCAACTTTTGTGTTTGTCTTGCTTAATCTGGTGAAACAGTTGTTCTTTTTAACCCCCATCCCCCAAAAAGCGAACTTTAAGTTTGTCTTACTAGTGTGAAATATTCCTCTTGCTTTTGAGAAAATCTACTGTCTCAATTAGCTTCAGATGTCAACTTGACACAGCTCAGAGTTAGCTGAGGGAATCTCAGTTGATAGATTGCCTTGATCAGATTGGTGGTGGATGTGGTAGTGGTATATTTTCTTGATTGTTCATTGACATAAGAGGGTCTAGTCTACTCTGGGTAGTGCCACCCCTGTCCTGAGCTGTATAAGAAAGCTAGCTGAACTTCAGAAGCAAGAAAGTGAGGAGCCAGTGACCAGCGCTCCTCATTGGTCTCGACTTCAATTCCTCCTTGAACTCCTGCCCTAACTGCCATAAAAAAAAAAAATGATGGACCGTGATCTGGAGATGTAAGATGAAATAAACCCTTTTCCTACCAAATTGTTTGAGTCACATTGTTTATCACACCAACAGAAAACAAATCAGGACACCCAGAAATTGAGTGATATCACCATCATGAAGATGATGGGATGGGAAATATCCTCCCCATGAACACAATGACTGAGTAAAAATATACATAAATTCACTAAAATTCTAGCAATCACTTGAGAATGATCACACAAACAATCCCATCAAAGCCGATAAGAATATCTAAGAAAACAGAAAAGATATACAAAGTGAATGTCGAAGGGATCCAAACTACATAACAGAATACTTCAAAACACTGAGGGGAGTTATACCTGAGGAGACAACACATTGAGTGGCCATGGAGTGGGATATAACTGAGTAGCATATTTGAAGCATTCAGTGTTTCTTTTACCTGTGAGGTATATGGAAAACTAAAGCTTAAATGGTAGAGATTCTGTTTTTATATAACTTCTGAGAAAGTATCCAGGTAAACTCATGCAAATGTTGAGTAAGCACCTCTGTCTTAGAAGCATTTGAGAGGAACTATTGGGAAGAAAGCTCTTTTATCTATTTCAACCAATTTTAATTGGCACAAGGCAGATATTCAATAACTATTTATAGACCTAGACTATCACAGGAGCTCACACCTCACTGTTAGTGTGTATATGAGAACTAGGCTATGAATCCTCCACACACATTTCTAAACTAGTTTTCATATGCATTAGAGACTGTGATGGTGAGAAGCTAAGTGGCCTCCTATCCACTGTCCCACACCCTAATTTCTAGAGCCTGAAAATATCATCAAACATTATTTCCTTGATCCTGCTGTGTTATGTGGTACAGTTGATCTCAGAGACAGATAATAGATTGAGTGTGATTAATCAATCATGTGAGCCCTTCCTTAGAATCACAGAGGTAATCCAGGAAAGAGGATGTCCATCTGTAACCCCAGCACTCAAAAGGCTGAAGCAGGGGGATTAGGAATTTGAAGCCAGCCTAGTCCACATAAAAAGACAATGATTAAAATAGAAAACAAACAAACAAACAAACAAACAAGCCATATAAACTACCATAGAACTTTCTTCTGATTAGTGTTGAGAAGTGAAACGACCTGAAACACAAATCCTGTGACCACTTCTGGCCTGAGAATCCAGAGGACAGCCACTAACAACATCAGGGCAACCTAAGGCACTGACAGACATCCCTCTAACAGCCAGCAAGGAAACAGGAGCCTCAGTCCCACACCCAGAGGAATTAAAGTCTGCCAGAAAGTCAAATAAACTCAGAAATAGACTCTTTCCCGGCCCTCCTCATTGCAGCTTAACAAAACTGAGACCTTGATTTCCACCTGGTGGCACAGACCCAACAGAACCTGCCTGGACCACGTAGCAACAGAACTATTAGATGTGGCTATTGCTTCAAGATGTCATGTCTGTGATAAATTTTAGGCAGTAAATTCACAAGAGTATATAAGCACATTTACAAGTATTTTTTGATTATGTGTTAGGATAAGTAATAACAGAATTCAGACATGACAAAGAGTAGACAATTATCAACCCCCTCAAAGTTTAGTTCCTGAAGAAATTCCAGGGATGTCTGTTTAAAATACATTTAGGCACTAATCATTTCTAACCCAACAAAAACCAGAACACCAGACATTGGTTCGGTTCATCTCAAATAGGAAAATAGGATCAGAACTGCCTGTGTGTGCATGTGTGTGATATGAGGTTTTTTACATTTTATATATATATGTGTGTGTGTGTGTGTGTGTGTGTGTGTGTGTGTGTGTGTGTATGCATGTTAGCATTCACATATGTACATCTGTACAAGCACATATGTAGGTCAGAGTAGGGTGTTGGGGATTCTTCCTCACTTGTACTTCACCTTAGTGCTGTAGATACTCACTGAACTGAAGGTTTGCTGTTTACTGGCCAGTGAGTTCTACGGGTCTGCTTTTCCTCACATCCCAGTGGTGAAGTTACACATACATGCAGCTCCATGCTGAGGTTACAGGTACATGCAGCCTTGCTTGAATTTCTTTATTGAGTCCTCATGCTTGAAGACCAAACCCTGTTGCTCACAGGGTCAACTGTTCAGCCCTAGAAGCATTTCTTATGCAAGAGTTTCAGTGCCAAATGAGAGAAACTAATACACTTATACTTAGCAATTGGCTGGTTGTATGTGCAGTCACAGGGAGTGACTGTGAGTAGCAATAGAATTAAATAAGATGGACAACCCAGCAAGCTAGGTTCAGAAAAATTGAACCTGAAGATAGTTTAATCCCATCTACTTACCTCTGGGGACTTCTCAGAAGAAAGGTCTATCGTTACTGTTCTCTGCACTTATCAAAACCAAGAAGGAAAAGGACCTCTAGCCACAGGAGTCTTACTTTGTAGAAAACACATGGAATGATGTTTTTCAAAAGAGTGATGTAAGTGTGAGAAGGCAGGGAGCTCACAACATTAAAGACATCACCCTTAACACTAGTGAAGAGAGTCACGTGTGTAAGCTGATCCCAGATGAAGCCGAGCTGTGTGCCATCACAGGTTCCTTGTGCTGAGATACTAGTGATTTTGCTCACACGGTGAGGGGACAATAACCCTGATAAACACTATTTAATCTTCAGAGTCTATCTTCTGAGGCTCTCAAGTTCCTGTTGGCTCCTGTCAGCTAACCCCCCAGCTATCTATGTGCACAGAGGCTTTCTGCAAGTCATTTCACAGAAGGACGGATCGATGGGGAGATCAATCCATGCTGAAATTCCACCCTGGAAAAATATTACTTCTACCATGGACCTGTGATTTAAACTTTTTATCTCTAATTGTAGAATGAAAGACTTATTTTTCTTCATATTTTCTGCCATGATAAAGCAGGTAGAGAAATGTGCTGTACGGTGGGAGTGTGTGCAGAGACATCCTGGATTCATGACAGACCTATTAAGGTGCCAGGATTTTAAAACAAATGGGAGGAGAGGGTTTGGAGTACACACCCATTAGGGTTTCTCCTAAGCCCTTCTAGCCCAGCCTGAGAAATTCTTCCCTTTAACTGTGTTGTGTCAGGACTATATGCATTGAGAACACTGGGACTCTCTTCTCCAGGGTTCTGAGAAAACTAGGCTATCAGCCCTCATTGGATTTTTTTTTTCAACAAATAAATCCTAAAACAAGTACTCTGAAAAGCACTCATGCACTCCTTGATCTTCCATACTGGTCATTGGTTGTAGTTTAGCACATTGACTCCTCTTCTATACTTTGAAAATGTCATTTCCTAGGCTCCATTGCCTATTGAATTATACCATAGTCCAGACAATGAAAAACATGGGCAGGGATGTTGACAGAGCAAGGAGAAAATGCAAGGCTAGTCCCTCACTTAACCCTTAAGGTGGAGCTGTGCCATACATAAACCTTCTTGTAAAATCATCCTCGATTTTTAACACACACACACACACACAAACACACACACACACACACACACACACACACACACACACACACACACGGCAGTGTGGGGCTTTGGGAAAAAGTCTTGCAGTGTGGCATGGGCACCCCATGTAGATATCCCAGAATTCCACAAAAGTGGTCACATACATGTACCTACATCCCATTGTCTCTAAAGAAAGATGGGTGGTAGATACAGGCTGGGAGCTTATGGGCCAGCTATCCTGTGTACAGAGTGGCAAAAACCAAGGCAGCCTTGCCTCAGACTGGGAAGGTGACTACTGACACCCAGTGTGTCCTCTGACCTCCACAAGCACACTGTGCCACACGTCTACGTTCATCCCCCACCCCATTCTTCCTTATGTTCCTTACTTATGATGAGGATTTGTGGGTGGTGATAAAGAATAACTATCCAGAGTTTTACAACACTGCACCAGAATTGTAATATTTAGTTCTATTTATATTATTTTCTACTGCATTTTCCACAAAACCAACAGAATCCATTCTCAGTCTTAAATATGCCAACAAAATAAAGTAAATCAAGAAAATGTCTCACTTTTTTTTCAGTTAAAATCCATTTGGGCAACTGTTGCTGTTTCACAGTAGATCAAACTGTGCTATAATTGACTCCAGACCTTAGAAAACACTTTCCTGCTTTGATATTATCTTTTAAGCAAAGCAAAGGTCTAAATACAGTCCTAGCCTGCCTACATTTTTGCCTTTGAAAATGGACTCTAACCAACTGTATATTTGAAATTCTCCCCCCCCCCCATTTGTGTGCATGTGTGTGTATCTGTGAAGGCTTGAAGTTGACATTGAGAATCTTCTCTAGTCTCCACTTCATTTCTTGAGACAGGCTCTCTAGTTGATCCTAGAACTCACTGATCCCAGTTGTCTAGCTTGGCCAAGGTTGGTATGGGTGGGGGCCGCATCTCATCTTCCTGCTGCACTCTGCATGCTGGAATTCTAGGCAGCTTCCAGACCTGCTTAGGTTTCACTTAAGTTTGGCTGATCTGAACTCTGGACTTTATCCCTGCACAGTGAGTGCTTTCCTCATGAGTATTACTGGATTTATTTTGAGGAAGATGGACCAAGATCCAGGAACACAGTGGACTCAATTCTTACTTCATAGTTAGAGCAACATAAATTCTAAACAATGCACTGAGTGGTGGGTAAAATAAAAGGAGAAAAGGGGGTGGAGAAAGCTAAGATGAGGTGGGTACTGCCATTCTCACCTCCAAGGCTTCTTTCCTGGCCTGGATCTACACTCCAATGTACCACAGGTCACTAGGTTGTTCAAAACAAATTCTGAAAACATGAACTACAAACAAAGGACAGAATCCAAGCCCACCAACTTATTAAGATTCTAAAGCTATTTAACTGCTTAGTTACAAGAAGTGTGCTGATCTTGGCATGAATGCGTAGCTAGCTTTGAGGACTAGCACTAGGCACTAACTTCTAAATAATGTGAATAGGAAAACTCTGTAATTGCATACCATGTATGCAATGTATAAGCAATATAGACAGCAAAACATTAGAAGCTCAGTGATATAATTATATCATGGCTTTGTGGGATTTGCTCTTTTTGGATATTTCCCCCATCATATTGCAACAGAATAGAGTGTGTCTCAGTTCTCTTCACACCCAGGCCACTGCTTTTCCCATTGGATTGAGTGGTACAGATTTCCAGTAGTTGCATTGGACATGCAGCATTAATTAGCAAGCTGGAAAGCACTGTGGTTTTCACTTTTGGCTAGCAGACTTCAGTGAGTCTCTAATTTACACATTTCAGCTCTGCAAACACTTGCCAACCAATATGTTAAGAATGACTTTTAATTTGGCAGAGTCTCCAATTCTATATGTGTTCTGCATATGTGTTCACTGTCACTTGTATTATTGTACAGCTAAGTCATCACCACAGTTATTGTCGTAATACATTATTAATCACAATTACATAGTATTATGCTCACATTTATTTTCCATTTGTATAACTACAGAATGATGCTACTGCTACAGTTAATTAAGGTTTCTATGAAGAACTGTGAGGTCAGTCCTAGTCTTCTCAAAGTGTTAGGTCTTTTGAAGTGATTGGTCACATTAAAAAATGACCAAGGTCGTAATTATAACTCAGTGGGTTACACACTTGCCACACAAGCCTGATGACCTGAGTTCAACATCCAGAACCCACATTAAGGTGGACGCAGAGGAATAATTCCCCAAAGTAGAACTGGCCTCTATGTATCTGACATAGCTTGCAGACATGCACAGCACACACACATATACACACACACACATACACACACACACACACACACACACACACACACACACACACACACACATACACAGTGGATATCTGTTCTACCTATGACCTTAAAGTACCTGCCCCTGGGGTGTGGCCTCAAACTCATGCTCCTCCTGCCTCTGTCTCCTTCATTCTTGTATATTGACACAATGTAAACTATCCTTCTATTCCACTTAAGATAATTTGTATGTTGATATAAATTCAAAACTATAATTGTCATACTGTACACATGTTCCTACTCCTATTTGAAATATTTTGTATATGGATACAAATGTAAAATTATGTTTGTCATACTGTCTGTGTGTTCTACCTCTTTTTAGGATATTTTGTATATTGATACATTTAAGGGTATTGTTATCATATTGCACTAAAAATTTCGACCTCTGTTTAAGATATTTTGTGTATTGTCACAATTTTGATGTCATTGTCCTTATACTGTACATCTATTTACAGACTGTTTACCTTGACATGTGAAGCCTTAGTCCTTAAGTTATTTAGGTGGATAAGACTTAAAGAGTAATAGTCACCCATGCTTGTCGTATCTACAGTTATGTTAGCTAGGTTTTCCAGATTTACAGAAACATATGTCAGATGGATAGGTAATCTTCAAACACTTTATAGACCTGGAGGATATGGTATTTAATTGTTTTGATCGTTTAGAATTCTGTTGACATGAGACATGATTGCTCCTGGCAGTACTGATCTCTCAAGAGAATGTTGGGCTTCTAAGACACTCGATATGAAAGTTTGTCTTCTTCTTGGCACAAAATGGTCTGCTGGGCAAAGAACTGCCCTTGCCTCAACTGCTTACAGTGTGCACGCTGTCCTTTCCAAATGAGCAGAACACAAGGAAAAGCAACTACTGAGTCTTGCCAAGACAGAGTAAGATGGTCTTTCAAAATTCCTGCTTCTAAAAATGGTCTGTCAGATTTTCTAGGGCTGTAGCCAAAACTAGATGCCCCAAACAGTGCTGACAAACTTTAGGTGACTGTCCAGGCTGCCAGCTGTCTCTGTCTATACTCACAATTTTTCAGAAATAGCTTGCTTGCCCTTCCTGTTTTCTCAGGTAATATTATTTTCCTTCTCAGGTCGTTGATGGGGTTGAAGACTAGAAAGTTACATTATAATCCTTTAATATCTTAGCTAAGAACATTTTAGATACTAAAGTTAGAATCTTTAGGGTAGGACAGCTATTGGAGTAATCTCTGTAACATGCCATTTACCTATGGTCTGGACATTTCTGAACATTTAGTGTATGTTTCTTGTTTGATGTTGTTCTTATTGATTGTATTTCTATTTTTGTTTATGTTATTACCTTTCCCCTCTCCTGGACAATACTTGATAATTGTTCCTATTGTAGATAGTTTTGTATTAGTTTAGAACTTTCTTATTTAGACAAAAGGGGGAGATGTAGTGGATATCTCTTCTACCTATGACCTTGAAGTTCCTGTCCCTGGGGCATGGCCTCAGGGCTACACTTAAGACCTGGGACTCAGGTATGCTGGTCTCTTCTCTCTCTCATGGGCTTGGATAGTGCTGACTGACTCAGGCAGTAGAACAGCGTGGGGCAGTACCTCAGCCTTCCATGACCCTGCGATGATTCTCCTATTATGTTTAGTGAGTTTTCTTTCCTAATAAATTCCTTTTAACCTTTAAGCAGATGCCTGTGGATTTCTCAATTTATACACACATGCGTGCATGCAAATAAAAACATTAGCAACTTCAGGAAATTATTACCAAATTGTTCTTTTCATCAACTAGTTCAAGATGTTGTTAAAAATAAAGTCCATGCCTTCAATCTCTTGATGACCATAGTTACACATGAATATCTGTTGATCTACCAAAGATTGGCCAAACTTATGCAGAAATGTGCTTTTCTTACTGTCAGAGTTTATCTGCTGAGAGGATGGTGTACGCAGAACTGAGACTGAGAGACACTCCACTGTCTTTATGCACCTCTGCACTTTGGCAGGAGTGTTCATGACTCTACACTCTGAAGCTGTCATTCTGTTAGTAACTTTATAATTTTTACTAACCAAGTTTTGAAAGAAATTCGAGCACAGGCTGATTCTCAGCCCTTCAGGATGTAAGGATAAAAAGAGCAGTGGAGATGTGGGGCTAAGTTCCCAATGGATGCATGGGTATAAGGTCAGTCATCTGCAGCCTGGGGCCACTTGCCACAGATTGAGAAGTTAGGCTATGGTATAGTGTGGCGCGGTCTTGTGTTTCTAATTTAGGTGCTGAAAATGACGAAGAAGAACCATGTGAGGTATGTCCTAGCATCCGTGATACAACTGAGAATCCAGAACATCCTACGATAAAATGGTTCTCACAAATTTGGTCATATGTGTATTTTATATTTTAACTTTCATCCTTTTATCACAAGAGAACATTGAGTTTTAGAAGGTTAGAGTTGGTGCAGAGAACATAATGAGTTGATAAGGTCACCCCAGAATATTTTATCTGATTAACAACTCCTCTCCAGTACATAAAACACAAAATGAAAATATTTCCCATTATCCAGTTTTTTCTCAAAATTTCAGTAGCACCTTTTGTTTGTGATTACTAGTCCCTCCAGATCTAAGTATTTGATATAAGGGAGTTATGAGTAATATCTCACTAGCCTCACCACTGATATTCCCCTTGATAAGTTAAAAACTAAAATGCAAGGGCTAGAGAGATGGCTCAGTTGTGAACAGTGCTTGCTGCTCTTTCAGAGGGCTGCAGTTCAACTCCCAGCACTCATACTGGGAGAGGGACCTCACAACTAACTGCCTGTACCACTCCAGGAAAGCCGATGCCCCCTTCTGTCCTCTGTAGGCACTGGCATGCAGGTGTACACACCCATACAATAACACATAGACATAAATAATCAATTTTTAATAACGAAATCTTTCTTGTCTTTCTCCCTCCTTTCAGCCATCTTCCCCCATCTTCCCTCCCTTCCTTACGTCACAACCAAGCAAACGAAAAACCACAAGGCAATGTTATAAAAACAAAGACCACTAGGGCAACCATGGTTGGTAGTCAAGAAAAAAATAGAGGTTGAGATAAGAGGTTAAATTTCTAAGCTCAAGTGAAACCTTGGGAGATCTTAGGTGCAATGCTGTGAATATCTGTAAGAGAAAAAATGAACAAAGGAAGCAGCCCACATTCTTTTGGCCACAGCCTTTCCCCTCCATCCTCCATGTGAAGAACAGCAACGAAAGGGAAGAATGGAGGGCAAAGAAAAGCCCCAGTTCCCTCTGCGTGGCCAGTGTTCAGAGAGGCACATGTCTCCTCACAGGAGAAGAGAATCCCTGGAGACCTGGTTAATGAACACGCAGAAAACAACAACAACAACAAAAATCACATTAAAAAAATGCATGATTTTCTCCCTTAAATTTCCCCCATGCTTAAAGCAATTTCTAGGGAGAAGGCACACATGTACAGCATTCTCTAATTAAAGTCATGGCTTCTGGGAGTTTTTAATATTTTTAAGTATTTTAGAAGCATTTTGAAAGCATTATAAGTGAGTTTTATTTTCTCTTCCTTAATATTTTTTTTCTAATTAGAGTAACTATTATTAGATAAATCTCTGAGTTATTGGTTGTGCTGAGTAAAGTTAATTTATTCTCCTTAAAAAAAAAAAACTCCCTTGGGTTTGCTCCACAAATCATTGTATAGTCATATTCGAATGTGGGTTATAGTTCTTAATCTATATTATCCATGGGATTTCTAATACTAAAGTTATTTTTTTATTCAAAGGAATGAGACAAAATGAGTCTCTCACAGACAAAGTAAGATTTTTAAAGGGCTTTCTGTTGCATGAAATTATTAATGTGATTGAAATTTATTGTGAGTTGTGGCAGGGGGCTCACCGGGTGCTTAATTTACAAGCTGGAGGTCCTGAATCTGATCTCAAGAATGCATGTGTGGGGAAAAAAAAAAAAAACAGCCAGGCGCCGTGGTGCATTATTTGTAATCCTAGTACTGGAGAGCAGTACTGGCAACAGCAAAGTCCTAGCATTTGATAGCCAGTCATCCTATCCTATCTGGCTGGTCCCAAGCCTGTGAAAGATGATCTTGCAAATAAAGAAGGTGAATGGCACCTAGGCCCTCTGCATGTGGGTGTGTCGATAGTGTAGCTTGTTCTGTTTGTGTGGCCCCTAGCAGTGGGACCAGGATCTGTCCCTAGCGCATGGGCTGACTTTTTGGAAACTATTCTCCATGCTGGGATACCTCACCCAGCGCTTGGTCCTGCTGCAACCTGATGTGGCATGCTTTGTTGACTCCCATGGAAGCCTGCTCCTTTCTGAATGGAGGAATGGATGGCTGTAGAGGTGGAGTAGACAGGAGGTGGGGGGAGGGAACGGGAAGAGAGAGGGGAGGGGGGGACTGTGGTTGGTATATAAGATAAATGAAAAAAATTTAAAAACACAAAAGAAAAAAGAAGCTGGACAGCAGTTGAAGAATGGCACCCAAACATGTCTAGTCTCCACATGCACATGCATACATATAGACAGACACATTACATGCACGCATAAATACACAAAATTAAAGTATATTATCAGGTATCAATATAAAATTGGGCATGAATTCAAGGAAGCAATTGAACACATTTTCATACAGTGTGTAAGGTTTTTGAATGCCCTTTAGTATGTTTTGATGTTTTCACTCAGATTTTAATCCTTTTGCTTCTTTTGAGTCTTGGTAGAAAACAGTATCTCTATTTCTCTTAATTTTTCTGCCTTTCATTGCCATTTCTTTAACCAAATCTATTAGTGAGACAGAGGCAATTAATCTTTCCAATACTAGCATCTTGAGCTTCCATAAATGAAAAACTCTAAGGTACATTCTCCCAACAAGCTCTTCTCTCTGCAAAGACACAATGTCTGAAAACCATGATGGTGTTTTCTAGAGTTGAGAATACTCCACCCATCTTTTCCTTGTTGCTGTGAATCTGAGCGGATTTGTGTGAGTAAACAAATGTGGGGGAACTTGTCTACTGATCTATACCTATAAAACCTTTACATAAGGAAGAAAGATAGGATGTACATCAATAGGTGCATGTACTAATCAATATTATTCGCAAAAGGAACAAGAGAAAGAAACAAAGCATTTGCTGTCTAAGAGATAGAAAATGATTCTAAGTGGCTACTGTCATGCGTTAAGCACAATGTAGGCAAGTTTCTTCATCATTATCTCCTTTAATTCCATGACACAACTATTATCTGTGCATTTTGAATCAGAAAACTTCACGTGTTGAAGACTTCTCAGGTGCTAGCCCCACACTCTTCCTTTTCTCAGCATTACAAGTTATGTTAGCTTTCAGCACAGAATGCTTTCCATTTACAAAGCAGGATAAATTATGTTGTAGATAGAAACCCTGGATTGACATTCTGAAAAGCACAGACTCAGGACTTAGCCCTGTCTCTCATAAGCTGTGTGGTTGGTCAAAATGCTCTGAACCTTAAAATCATTACAGAGAGGAGGGGCAGCTGTGATACTCTCACCATGGGATGCTTGCTATGATTAGTTAATGTTGATGAGCATTGAGCATCATCTGTATCAAAAAAAAAATATTGTCTTTGGGGAGATAGACAGCCTTTCATGAATAAGTGGGTGCAAGAACAAGGGATGGATATAGTTTGTTGAAGGAATGACAAAAGAATGAATGAATCACTAGATGGATGGTTGGGTCGGTGGATGAATTCACAGATGGAGAAATAACATGAGTCCCAAGATCACATTCTAATAAAGCTCTGAAGTCTTCATCATTTTCCTCTTCCTGGAGTGGAATGTTTTCCTGTGAAATATGAAAGTGGCAATGCTCTCCTTATTCATAACACAGGACATTCAGGCCCATGAATATCTAAGGCAAGAACAATAAAAACAATTATTTCCTCATCACTTTGCCTCCATTAGGCACACAAAATGACTTCAATGCATCACTTAAAAGTGTTAGCTCCAGAGTGAATTTGAATAATCTTCTGCTTAATAATTACACACCTCTAATAAACACCCCCTGACCTTTCTAACTATCAGTTTTCTCACAAAACTAGACCATCACATAAGTATATGTATCAGAAAGGGTTTTGCAACATTTCTGTGAGATAATGTATATTTTGTATACATTATGTAAAGGTAAATTTTGTAGCAGGATAAACTTAATTAGAGGAAGCAGTCCCTCCCCAACATCTTCTCCAGGTAGTCTTCATGAAAACACATAGACCTCAACTGTTTATAAATGGTTTTATTATTTATTTTGTTTTTGTGATATAATTGCATAATTTCTCCCTTCCCTTTTATCCTTCCAAGTCCTTCTGTACACCCCTCCTCACTGTCTTTCAAATTCATGGCCTCTTTTTTTCATTAATTTTTATTACATGCATATGCATATGTATATGTGACATTATATAGACCCCAATCTTTTGGTTCATGGATCAAAGATTGGACTCATCTGAACTTTTCGTATAACGTATCTCAGGAATTTATCCTAAGAAACATCTGAGAGACAATCATGGTGAATCCATTTAGTTATTAAAGGGCTAGAGAAGGACTGTGCTTTCTTCTGAAGAACTGTGCGATAAACTCTGTCTAGACTTTGTGATCTCTCACACTTTCTAACAAATCACGTTCTCCTCTTTCCTTCCATCACGTCCTCTTACAGTGAGATTGTGACATCTCCTTCACAGGCCTATGCTGGCACACGGCTCTCCACCTGGCAGTGCCCTTTGGCTGTGGAACCTTGGGCCAGTAGAGCCTGCCTGCAAGCATGGGGCGCTGGCGGCATATAGTCTAGCTCCACTTCCTGTTTCCTGGGTTTGTGGTCTAACTCTGGCAGTGATGTCCTCAGGGCCTCAGACCCCCTTTGCCCAGAAATGCAAGCTACTCCTACTATTGTTGTTCCCTCTGAGATGAACTGTCCCTCTGAGATGAACCATGATCCAAGTAATTCTTTCTCCTGTCAATTGTTTTCAGGTATTTTATAAAAGTAGTGACAGAAGGGATTAACTCAGGTACAGAGGCTCCCTCTATTATCAGGGTTGGTGGATTTCCCCAATAGCTAAAACCAAGATAGATCAAATAATCATTAATTTTGAGGTAGTTTTTATAATTGTTAGAATTGCTATGACATAAGAACTGTAGTGACAGAAAATTATGCCAATTATCCTGGCAGCAAAGACAATCTGATGCTTTTGTCCCTAACTGACCAATTTCTACAAATACATATTTTTTCATTTTCATACTTCCAAAACTTTTCCACTGTATAATGATTACATTTTTCTCTTCCCTTTCCTTCCTCAAAAACATCCTACATATGCTTCTTTGCTCTCTTTCAAATTAGTAGCCTCTTTTTTTCATTAATTGTTATATGTGTGTGTGTGTGTGTGTGTGTGTGTGTATATATATATATATATATATATATATATATATATATATATATATATCATGCTCGATCTTTATGTTACTTGTATGTGTGTTTTCAGGTCTGGCTGTTTGATCCTGGACAAACAACGATGTGCTCTTCCCTGGGGAAGAGCACCTCTTCTAGTCCTCAGCTGCCTACAGTTCTCTGTGTGGGGGAGGTGATGCCTTTCCCCCGTCCCGTTGGCATATCCGTTGGTTTCATCTTTGTTTGGCTCACAGTCTGCCAATCATATTGGTGAGAATTTATGGGTGGAGCTTCTGACATTACAAGGAGACACAATCTCACAGCAAACTCCCTGATCCTCTGGCTCTTTCCCCAAATTTCCACCCAAATTTTAACAGAATGTATATGTATATTTTTTTATTTTGTATTAAATAGACTTTTGTTCAAACATTGAGCTCAAGAGCCAAGTAAAAATGTTTCCTAGTTAAAATGATTACATTTTAAAAATTATTATAATCTAGTAATTAAAGTCAAATATTGTTTAAGCATACCAAAGAGTTGTAGAGGTAATGGAAAAAAAAAAAAACAACTTTGAAGTTTTCACATAGTCTAATTGTTTTACAACATGTAAATATTAAGGTGAAAAATAAAAGGTAGCGAAAGAACAACTTTGAAGTTTTTTTAAGTTTCATATATATAAACTAATTATAGTAACAAAATATAGTATTTATTATTTTGTTTTAATGATCAAAACTAAGATCTCTAAAGTTAAATTTCCTGCTACCTCCTCTCTCTCCACCTCCAGAACGTACCCTCTCCTGGTTGATTTCCTCAGGTCTAGTGGTGGCACCTGGGCATATGAGGCATGACAGTTTTTTCTACAATGTGCACAAGCCTTGACTAAATCTAGCTTCTAAACTTGCTGTCCTATCACCATCACAGGATGCTATGATTTTTCTGAGTATTCACCATGACCTCCAAATGGAGTGTTTTTATGGAAGCCTCAATTCAGCATCTCATTCCACGTTTATTACTGCCTGTGTTGTCACCTGTAACTCTTCAGTGGTTACACAGTTCTTGGTTAAACAAATGCAAGCATCTGAATACATGAATAAATTACATATTTTTTTGCATATATTGCTTCTTTTCCACCTATTCAGTGCTTCCAATTTTCCAATTTAGGCTTATAGTCTAATTACTGCTGCCAACTCTACCTCATATTGGTGATCCATACTACCCAATGTTTGTAACATACATCTTCACAGGGCATTAAACCTTTTTCTTACTCTTTTATAGATGCTCCTGAGCCCCATTCATAATTAAATATTACCCACATGTATTCCAGAATCATTCTCATCTTTCCACAACTTCTGTAGTCATTTTCCCCACTGTTTGCTACACATTTTATTACAGACAATTCAAACTCATCTTTTGCATTCAAGATGTTTGTCTCAAGTCAAAATCAAATGTACAGAATATAAAAAGATGCTATTGACATCAGCATAAATGTTATTATTATTTAACACTTATCTAAGGTGACCTTTTTAATCTGATGCTGTCTCATAATATTGAATCTTAATTTCCTTTTTAGAAGCAAATGCAAGCAGTATTCACATCCCCGCCCTGCCTTTTCTGCTAAGAAGTCTTCTTACAACCTCTTCCCTAATATCATATGAACTATGATCTACAATGGACAGTTTACAAGCTAGCCTTGGTTTGCACAGTAGCCAGCCACCCCACAAATCATGTGTTCATGTCTGGAGCATCAGAGACTTTTGAGGTCTTGGGAGACCCTGATAGTCTCAAGGTTTTCACTCCTCAGCTGAACCCTTGGCTTATCCACTGGGTTCCAAGCTCTTGACACTGGGTTAAGAGTTGGGCATTTGAGCCGGGCGTTGGTGGTGCACGCCTTTAATCCCAGCACTCGGGAGGCAGAGCCAGGCGGATCTCTGTGAGTTTGAGGCCAGCCTGGGCTACCAAGTGAGTCCCAGGAAAAGGCGCAAAGCTACACAGAGAAACCCTGTCTTGAAAAACAAAAAACAAAAAACAAAACAAAAAAAAAAAGTTGGGCATTTGACTCTTTGGAAGATAAAGCCTTTGAGGAGTAGCTGTGCACTGAAGATGATCTACTCTTCACCGGGCAGAACCTTCACAGAGCAGAAGGGGCAGATGAAACTTGCCTTGGAGAGACAGCAAATCACCAAGCCGTGTCTCCAGGGCAGGTGTCACTGTGTATTTGAGAGACACAGCACAGAATGAAGGGTGTGAAAAACTAAGCAGAGCACAATGATTTTTTAAAAATTTGTTGTAAAATTCTAGTTCAGGTAGTGAATGGCCTAAACCCCACTTAAAGGTTTAAATTACAATCTGTTTATCTGCTTACATGGTGTATCACATTTAGTGGTGTCCCTTTTCTCTCAATTTTTTTTTAACAATTTTTCAGTCATTTGGTCAGTTTTGAGCCTAGTGTCATGTATAATGCCTGAGTCAATAATTTTAAAGTTGATCATTGGCTTCTCTCATATTTGCTCAGTCTATGGAAATCAGCAACTTATTCTTCTTTGTTTTGCGGGGATAGCAAAAGAAAGTAGATTTTCCTCTTCCTGTTTGTGGATTTTAAGGGTTCTAACTCTTAAAAACCACTGAATCAAAGAGATTGGAATAAGCTGTACTACTTTTTCAGAGGGGCTTTCTGGGTCTCCATTTTCTTAGGAGACCCAGACGCTACATAGTTATGATGGGGGCACTGGTAAATGGAACATGACCTGCACCACTCTGTGGGCACTTCTTGATATACGTAAACAATAATTTTATGTAACATTTTAACGCATCTGTAAGAGTCAAGACCTGTGGTTTATTTCAGCACTAATCAGTCTCAGAGAAGTGGAATGTACGTGTGATGTGTAGTCTGTTTTCACAGCAACACCCAAGCCTCTTCCATTCTGGGAAATTAAACCAGCACACACTTCAAATGGTAATTAAGAATTTTATGATAATGGCTATATTTAGCACAGACTGTCATGTGAATTGTAGCGTGTAGTACATTAGTAACCCAGCATTGTGTACATGGGAAATAAACCCCAGTTTCTGAATACATCTTATAAATACGTAGATCTAAACAATTGCAAATCATTATGAATACAGTGTGCTATAATTGTCATCGTGAATATTTTAAATGAAATATGTATTCACTCAAGGAAAATCATAATTAAAAATTATACCAGCAATATAGTATGTAAAAATCTATTCTTTCAAGCACGTGTCCTGTTTTATACGTGCATTAAAATGTCCTTTGAAATGATTAAGTTTTTGAAAGATTAGACATCTCCACAATGAACATTGATATTAAACATTGCAAACTCATAGCTCTTAACATAAAAAATAAATTATTATAAAATGAATTTTGTAAAGACAAAACAAGGAGGGAAACACAAACACTCCTCCAGAACAAAGTCTATTTGCAGCAGATAATACACAATCCTGAAAGAGTAACACGTTGTATGTGTTTTATACCAGCATGCTCAACAAAGTACCAGCAGAAAACACAATGGCTAAACAATGCACTCTACCCTAAAGAATACCTTTCATCATATTGTAATCACCTAAAGAATGATGCCACTTTGGGTTTCTAAGAGCATTTTTAAAAGATAAATATATATAATGGACAAAAGGAAACTCAACAGTCCCCAAATCAAATGTCATCACTTTTGGTGATGAATAAACACAACTTGAGATAACCAGCTTTTTTAATGAAAAAAAAAAATTCCCTGTGGAGTTTTAAATTTCAAAGCATGGGACTTGGGATAAATGCAGGAAGTGCCAAAGAGCAAACAATGCATTTTCTTGCTTATTTAATTTGGCCTTGCTCCCAGAATTTGCATTAGAATTCAAAAGTATCTACCCTTTGTCCCTAAAGTTTCTGATCCTGTGATCTCAATATGCTCCTTAAACTAGGCGCTCCCGAAGCTCCCTTCCGAGTTCCCCCGCTGCCTTTCTGCTGCTTCATGGGACAGTCCTCAGCGAGGCTTACAGAAACCTCACTCACCAGTCTTTTACTAAGAAGGAGCCCACACTTACGGTGAATCCTGCTCTTCAACTTAAACACCAGTGGCAGGCCAGTTCTATCATTGCTGATCCAGCATCCCTCAGGCGAGGTCCAACCTTTCTCGGGAAGTGTACCCAGGGATTAGTCTGACTTCCCCTAAATTCTCTCCTCTGCACAGTAAGAGCTAATCTTTCCTGTATGAAGCAGGAGATGGTGTTGCTATGACAACAGAGCACATTCTAGCAGTGGGACTACTGAGATGAGCCTTCAAAGACTCAGAAGCCTGCACTCAGTCTTCCTCCAGGGCGATGGGTCCTTCCTTTAAGATTTAATCCCCCAACAAGTTGACTGTGAGCATCTATTTTGCTACAGGGGGATCAGAGCTGAAGAACACGGAGAGATGATCCAGGAGTTATTTCATAAAAGTGCCGTTCTCGGCTATATTGAATTTCCACTTGTAACTGGTCCATAAAGCTCTGTTACCCCACTCCAGTTTATCACATTCTGCTTAACTCTTTGGTTTTCCCAAAACAACAGAAATACATTAGAAACAGCGGTAAAGGGAGAAGCTTCATCTTTTGTGGAAGTGTTTGTATATTATCACCAGTGTATTAACTTGATGGTTAGATACACTCACACATACAGTTTCGAGAACACACACACACACACACACACACACACACACACACACACACACGCACACGTCCGTTTTCTCTCCAGCATCAATGTCTGGAGGCTTCAGGTTTCAGAGTGGGGGAAGGGAGATGCTAACAAAAGCAAATCGCTGCAGCCACATTTTGCATACATATATTAGCCAGAGAACAATCAAAGCCAGCACCAATCATCTAGAAAAAATCTTCCCCATGTAAGTGCCTACACAACAGCCATGGAGATCAAGTGCCAGGCCACGGATGGTCTCATTTCATATACTATTTTCAAACAGAAATATTAGGTATGATGATAGATTGTAAATAGCTGACCATGCATTTTAATAGTTCTAAATGTGTATTCTTTGAACACTTATTTCCTTCAGAAAGATTACTGTGATTCAGAAGCAGATATCCATTTTATGGGAAGGAAAGACTCTGGGAAACTTCTCCCTTCTTGGTAGCACAAGTTTACCTTAAAAATCGACAGGATTATACCCATAGTGAGACTTTGACACTTTGCTTGCGTGCACATGTCTGCATGTGACATCAGGAGTGCTACTGATGGAGGGGCACGTACATGCTAGTGTACACGAATGTGCAGGTCAGAGAGAAGGTGCTGGTCAGAGAGCAATACCCACTGTTATTCTTAGTTCCTCTCTACCTTACTCTTCTGAGCTAGGTCCCTCATTGCCAGTTCAGCATCAGCAGCTGCCTAGCATCCTCCCAGCATCACCTGCTTTTGCCTCCCCAACACAGGTGTTACACATGGCTGTGCCTAGCTTTTGAGTGCTGATCATCTGACCTCAGATTTATGTCCTTGCATGACTGAGCCACCTCCCCAGTGCCACCCTTGACAGCTGACAGGTCATTTCCCCATTATCTTCCCATTTCTTAATCCTTTATATCGGGAGTAGCTGCTTTTAACATGCAGCAACATTACTCCCATCAGCTTCCACTGGGCTCCTTTTTGGCTAAACCAGGGATCTACAACACCTGTCTTCTCTTGCAGTGCCCCTGAAGAACAGGATGCAATGCTGCTATCACCCAGAGGTGAAAGGAACCCTAGGTAAGGTGATATCAATGTCCCATTGATCGACTGCAAAAATCCTTGTTCTTGGCCTCTCACTCTAATGTGTTTGGAAAGCTTTAATATGAGCTGGATTTCAATACTGAGTTAAAGGCATGCGTCTTCATCTCGCAGCTCACATAAAGTGGACGTGGCATTTTAAAGCTCTTTTCGATTTGTGCTCTTAATTTTTATTCCAGTGAAAAGTATGAGTTCTATTTGTGTGATGTGTGCCGAGCTTGGTGTACTTCCACTTTAGTATACATGGGAATCATCCCCTCCCCCCTCACGACACTCTTTTCTAGGGATTATCTGAAGATTTGGTCTCATAATTTAAAAAGTTATAGCACCTGTTTTCATTATGTTCATTATTATCTAATTAGTAAAAGGATTTTATTAATTTTTTTCTCTCATCTTCAGGGAAACTGGATAAATGCCAAAACAAGTAAACAACATATGGCTTGCTTTCAAAACCAGCCAACCAGAATCCCTTATTTCCTAAGAATTTCTTAGCTTAAAAAATGTGTTGAAATAATTTCCTACTCTAATAGTAATGTTTACCATCTGCTGTTCCTTTAAGAATGACTACCTGGAGAACAATTATATGTAGTCAGTATTTCCAGTTCTCTGTCCCTTCAAGAAGACAATATTATTTTTATAAAGTTTGTAAGTCAGTCACAATGTGGCACACCTCACACGTAAGTTTTAAAAATGAGTTATAACCAAGTAAGAACATCCATAAGTCACTCTTATGCTGAGAAATCTAAAATTGATAATTTTCCCTCAGGTGTTATTTATATGAACCTCTATTTTGCAACATAATAATTAGTGTGTCAAATAAATTATAATGCTATGTTTATCTTAGAGAAAACAGAGAAAGGGAACAGCATATTTATTAAAAAATGAGTTATTTCTGGGCAGTAGTGGTGCAGAGGCAGGTGGATCTCTGTGAGTGGGAGGTCAGCCTGGTCTACAAAGTGAGTTCCCAGACAGCTAGGACTGTTACACAGAGAAACCTGTTTGTCTTGAAAAACAACAACAAAAAGAGAGTTATTAAAGGCGTGCACCACCACTGCCCGGCCTCAAAAAAAAGAGAGTTATAAAGATCATTGCAGTTTGGATTTGAATGGGTCGAAGCCTTGGTCCACAGAGTGGCAATCCCGAGAGACAACATCAGCAGATGTGTTCTGAAAGGGTTGCCTGGGCTCTGTGTGTCCGCTTCCGTCATTGCTTCAGATGGCTGTGCGACCATTAAGAGTTGGAGCCTATTGGGCAGTCCTTAGGTAACTAGTCGGATTACTAAAGGATTTTATTCATTTTTAGAGGATGGCAGGGCTCCCCTGTCTGTTTCTCCCGCTGCCTTAGCTGGAGATGGGACTTAGTTCCTGCCTTTGCTTCCAGCATGACATGCCATCACCCTCTGCTTTTCCCAAAAGGAGATGCCTGACTAATTGTAACATACCTCAGTTTCCTAAAAATCAAAGTAGGGGAGATAAGAATATATCACAATATAGGAATTTAAGTTGTACTTACACATAAAATTTTTTCTTATGGTGTCTGGCATGCTACCATTAATGATAGAGACTACAGATGATGGAAAATACAAGAGCTAAATATTCATCTTTGTTTCTGTGCTCTCTCTCTCTCTCTCTCTCTCTCTCTCTCTCTCTCTCTCCCTCCCTCCCTCTCTCTCTCTCCCTCTCTCTCCCTCTCCCCCCCCTCTCTTCCTCTCTCTATTGGGTTCTCAAGACAGGGTTTAATCTATGTAACAAACCTGGCTGTCCTGGAACTCACTTTGTAGACCAGGCTGGCCTTGAACTCACAGAGATCTGCCTGCCTCTGCCTATTGCAGCACCATGCCCAGCCTTGTTTCTGCTCTAATGTATTTTCCACAGAAGGGCATGCATGCACAGTTTATGAAGGATTTTAAATATCACCCATATAATTTTAATATCTAGTAAAGTGAATAATGGTATCTTAGAATTCTAAACATGCTGGGGAAAAATACAAACTTGTTTATGTAACAGGTAAGTATGGTTCAATAATGATAATAAACAGGTAAATACCATTTCAGTAAGTGAAGTCAATTTAAACATGTTTCTATCATGCATGAGTTATTACTTAGGCAGTTGATTTGACACCTCTTTGTGGATAGTCTGGTAGGCACTAGGTTATTTAGCGTACCATCACTGGGCTCTAGAGAGTTACAAATAAGGACCATGGTAGCTAGGAAGCAGCATAGTTCACCAACAGTCTCTAAGGACTCTCTCTGAGAAGACCTCATAGAGAGAGTGATCAAATTTCAATGAGCAAATATAAAAACAAATATTCAAACATTTTTACTTTTATAGCAGACAGTAATATTCCATGTTGTCTCTATACTTTTAATACCTATTAAACAAAATAGATAAATAATAATTCAGGAAAATACCAGATGAGAAATATAAAAAAACAATCACTGGTCATTAAATATATTGATATCAACAAAAGCAATATTTTTACAAAATAAATACATGACTAAACAATGAAAGTGGACTCTCATTTTGATACTATCTTCTTTTTGGGGATTAAAAAAAATAACCACAGGGGCATAGTTACAACATACTTTAAATTGTACAACAAAGCCGGGTGGTGGTGGCGGCGGCGGCGGCGGCGGCGGCGGCGGCGGCGGCGGCGGCGGCGCACGCCTTTAATCCCAGCACTCGGGAGGCAGAGGCAGGCGGATCTCTGTGAGTTCAAGGCCAGCCTGGGCTACCAAGTGAGTTCCAGGAAAGGCGCAAAGCTACACAGAGAAACCCTGTCTCGAAAAACCAAAAAAAAAAAAAAAATTGTACAACAAAATATATTCCAAATGAGTCAAAGGCTTAAATTTCTTAAGAACCTATAAAAATACTGGGAAAATTAGGAGGGAATTTAAAAAATATATACCTGGAGGTAAACAGGTGAAAAGAATTAGTGCTGGTCCCTAACTATACTAATTTATTCTCACAGTTTTGAAGTATCCATTGGGTAGTCATCTTTCCAGCAGCAAGCACATGGAGGTGGTGGAAATACAGGCAAGACAGTTTTGAAATTGTAAACATTTGTTGTCTAGCCACAAATAAAGCAAAACACATTATCTTTCAAAGCACTAATTATTTTGATATAATTATACATAGAACATGATGACAAGGGGTAGAGGAGGCCTTCCTATGTCTGCCCTGCTACAAGAAAATGGACACACTAGGTTAAGCTAGAATGGAACAGTCTATCAAAGGTCTGACTGAAAATAAAATTAAAGCTAATTGTTAAAATACATGTTTGAAATACATGTCCAGGCACCAGACAGCCAAAGGGCAACGAAATTAAGAGCCCCAGGCCTCTGAGAGAGAACTCAGAAAAATTCTAAAGAGAGAAATGTGAACACATTTTCTATGCTACCTTTTCTCCATCAGGGGAATTACCAACTTTGGTGTGAAGAGAAAGACTGAGGCTTAGAATGTACAAAAAGAGAGTAGACCTTCTGGAATCCCGTAATACTAGCAGGGGGGGGGGTTGAGGGGGGGATAGGTTGCCTATTGAAAATGGTAGATAGGACATAAATAGTCTTGAGTACAGGGAAGTAGCCCCCTGTTCCATACAGAGTATCCTTCTATTTCACAGAAGAAAAGGCAAAGGAGACCAGCAGAAAATGAGTAGATTGCTATTAAAAATGTACCTAGTGCTGTCAGAGGCTCACTGTGAGAGTAGAAATCCAGTATCAAATAAATTCATCACTTATTATGCCTCAAATGATCTTGCCCACCAGGGAAAATTTCTGAGATAGGTCATTTTCCCAAGATTTCCAACTATTTTTCATAAATAATATCCTGAATTTAAGTTTTTTCAAAATATTTAAAAATATTGTAACAAATAAGGCCAAGAAGATAAAAGAACTAATTTTTAAAATAGATAATGGAAAAGACACAGATGTCCCAGACATTTAAACTAGCTTCTGAAGCTACTTGAAAATAACTGAGGAATGGATGGGAGGTGGGCTGGGCATGAGGTTGGAGGGAGCAGGAGAAGGGCAGGGAAGAAGAACTGTGGTTGGTATGTAAAGTGAAAAAATAAAATAAAATTATATATATATATATATATATATATATATATATATGACTATTGTATTTAAGAGAAAAGATGAAAACAATGATATTTTGCTCAAACTGGAATATGTAAAAGAGAATAAAATGGAATTTCCCAAACTTAAAATGTAAGATAGTTAAAATTAGGCATTTGCTAGGTCAACTATATTGGTGATGGCAGACAGAAAGGTAGACATAAGTAGAGGACTGGAGCATGACTTACTGAGTCAAATGGCTAGAAAGAAGAATAAGAACCTCAGGCAACAAGATAGTGATAATATAGGTGTGCTTTAAAACTTAAACAGATCCCAAAATTGGACTGTACACTATACATTTCACTGATAAAGCATGATAAATTTGACCTTTACAAAACACAAAAAACGTAATGGATTATTGTAAATTCCATGGAGCTCGTTGATTCAAATAAATCAATTGTTGATTTTTTGCAAAACTGTCATATTTGTAGGCAACATACAGCTGTAACTGCCAATCAAACATGCTTTTGCATGGATGCTGATTCGGGCTTAATTTGTTGAAAACTGCAAGAATATAATGTTGAAAATGAGTGTTGGAAACTTGTGTTCCAGTAATGTGAGCAAATTCTTTTTTTTTTTTTTTTTTTTAGGTTTTCCGAGAGAGGGTTTCTCTGTGTAGCTTTGCGCCTTTCCTGGACCTCGCTCTATAGGCCACGCTGGCTTCGAACTCACAAAGATCCGCCTGCCTCTTCCTCCCGAGTGATGGGATTAAAGGCATGCACCACCACTGCCCGGCAAATTCTTTATGGAATCTAGTACCTTCTTAAGTCTAGATACAACTGTGATTTACGTATAAGTGTCGTATTTCCCTGATAAATGGACCTTTATCGTTATATAATGTCCATCTCCGCATTGGCTGATGTTTTAGTGTGTGTTCTGTCTGATACAAACCCAGCCACTCCTGCTTTATCATTGTATAATGTCCATCTCTGCGTTTATAGATGTTTGTTTTAGTGTCTGTTTTGCCTGATACTAGCCCCACAGGGAACATCTGCTTCCCTCATTTAGTCAAGATGTGACTGGCAAAGGAGACAAAACAAAAAGAGCCAGGCATGGTGGTACAGCATGCGTAAATCTCAGCACTTAGGCTGAGGTTGGAAAACGTCATAGTTTGAGGCCATGTTGGTCTTCATAATAAGTTTCAGAAGAATCATGGCTACATTGCAAACTTCCATAAAATTTTAGAAAAAAAAAGATTTTTTTAAATATGTTTAAATATATTCTGTATAGGAGCCTCCTGAAAATGTACTTTGAATCTGTTTTCAGTTATTTAATTCATTTGGTTGATTTTTTTTACTGAAGATTTAAGACAATATTTGTAATGTTTAAGAAAGGTTTAATTACGTGAATGCATGTATACTGTGTGTGGGTATGTACATATGAGTATAGTTCCCATGGAGGCCCAGAAAGGCCTTGGATCTCATGGAACTCAAGTTAGCAACAGTTGCAAACAGACTGACTTAGGTGCTGGGAAGTGAGCTGGACCCTATGAGAGAGCAGTGTGCGCTCTTAACCACTAAGACATGCCTTCAGCTGCTTTACTAGGGAGTTAACCCATTTATTTAATTTTCAAATAATTATCTGCATAGGGAAGGACGCACTCCCACTGGTTCAAACTGGCTTTTGTGTGTTGCTTAGCTCTTTGTCTTCTGCCTTTCTCTTTGTCTGTTTTCTTTGTGTTTCACTAACTATTGTGACAGTAGCATGCTTAGACTTTTCCTCTTTTCCTTCCATTTATGATCCTGACATTTGCTTTGTAGTTACTGCCGCATTTCATGGAGCACCTTAAAATTAGAACATCTCTGTTTAATAACATCTCAGCTTTAAGAACATACCAACCCTCTATTCCTTATATTGTTTATGTCCCATCTATTATACACTGCATGCACATTAATACTGATTGATAGATATTTTTTGTGTTTTGTCATTTCAATTTCATATATTGTAAAAGTGGCCAAAATTAAAACAGTACAGTTTACTATATTCTGTACCTGTACCTAATTTTATTGGACAGTTTGTATAGTTCTGCGTTGTAGGGTAACATTGAAGAACTGGCTCACCTCCATTTTAGGCTTAAAAGCCATCTTATAACAAAGACAAACTAGGTTCATTACTGTTTATTACTCTGTTTTTCAAGGATCGGACTGTGCCCCACCTGTATCCTTAACTACAAACGGTTCTGTATGGCCAGGAATGTCAGGAATGTCTTTGTTTCAAAAAGTTAATAACCATCTTTCAAGCCTGCCTTTGTTTCAAAAGGGTTGTTATGGCTTCCTTGTTATGACCACCTGTTGTTAAGACCACCTTGCAATCGTGTCTTTGTTTCAGGAGGCCCTTAGGACTAACTTGTTATGTTTATGTCCTGCTCCTATAACCCTGCCTATTTTGCACACCAAATCCTCCATTTGGAAACCCTCTAGCCCAGGCTGTAAAATCCCCAATTTTCCCCATGTCCAATGCTGACCTCTTGAACCCGCCTTAGAAGGAGGTAGCCTGTGTATTATGAATTTAAAAAGCTTGCTTTTATTAATTTGGCCATGATGACTTGGACCAGTGCTCTTTCTCCTCCCATCTTTAAGATTAACATCTTGGCCCCCGACCCCATCCCTGGGCACCAGCCACTCCGGGGAAGACCTGCCCAACTTGGGCCCAGGTTCTGGTCCCCGGGCAGGTGCCCTTCTACCCCAATCGGGAAGGATCCCCTTCTCCAAGACCCCTGGCAGACCCTGCAGTCTCCACGCCCTGCCCCCACGCCCATCTGCCTGAGCCCCAAGCCTCTTCCTGAGACTTAGAGGCCAGCCCCCAGCTCCCATCTTCCCCCGGACTTCCCTTCTGAAGCACAGGTGAGTGCCCTAGCTTGCCCCCGACCCCATCCCTGGGCACCAGCCACTCCGGGGAAGACCTGCCCAACTTGGGCCCAGGTTCTGCTCCCCGGGCAGGTGCCCTTCTACCCCAACCGGGAAGGATCCCCTTCTCCAAGACCCTTGGCAGACCCTGCAGTCTCCACGCCCTGCCCCCACGCCCATCTGCCTGAGCCCCAAGCCTCTTCCTGAGACTTAGAGGCCGGCCCCCAGCTCCCATCTTGCCCAGGACTTCCCTTCTGAAGCACAGGTGAGTGCCCTAGCTTGCCCCCGACCCCATCCCTGGGCACCAGCCACTCCGGGGAAGACCTGCCCAACTTGGGCCCAGGTTCTGCTCCCCGGGCAGGTGCCCTTCTAGCCCCACCGGGAAGGATCCCCTTCTCCAAGACCCCTGGCAGACCCTGCAGTCTCCACGCCCTGCCCCCACGCCCATCTGCCTGAGCCCCAAGCCTCTTCCTGAGACTTAGAGGCCAGGCCCCCCAGCTCCCATCTTGCCCAGGACTTCCCTTCTGAAGCACAGGTGAGTGCCCTAGCTTGCCCCGGACCCCATCCCTGGGCACCAGCCACTCCGGGGAAGACCTGCCCAACTTGGCCCCAGGTTCTGGTCCCCGGGCAGGTGCCCTTCTAGCCCCACCGGGAAGGATCTCCTTCTCCAAGACCCCTGGCAGACCCTGCAGTCTCCACGCCCTGCCCCCACGCCCATCCGCCTGAGCCCCAAGCCTCTTCTTGAGACTTAGAGGCTGGCCCCCAGCTCCCATCTTGCCGTGGATTTCCCATCTGGAGGAGAGAGAGAGAGAGAGAGAGAGAGAGAGAGAGAGAGAGAGAGAGAGAGAAGAGCACCCATCCTCCCCCGGACTTCCCTTCTGAACAAGAGCTTCCATCCTGCCCCGGACTTCCAATTTGGACAAGAGAGCTCCCATCTGGACAAGAGAGAGAGACTTCCTGAATCTGTCAGCTCTGAACCAAGTGTGCGGATAAGGCCAGGAACGAACCACAAGGAGATGGGCAGACGTCAAGGCAGAAACACATACAACAAAATGAATAGTAATACACCATCACCAGGCCCTAGCCCTCCTCCAACACCTAGACCTGAACATCAGAAATTGGAAGAAGCAGAAGAAAATAGCCTTATGAATGTCATCATGAAGAAGCTAGAGGCTCGTGTAGAGGAAAAGACAAAAAAATGTGAAGAACGCTGTAAACAACTAGAGGAGAGGGCAAACAAATTAGAAGAAATCAAAAAAGTCCTGGAAGAGAACAATAAAATACTGAAAGAAAATCAAGAAAAATCAATGAAACAAATGAAGGAAACAGTCCAAGACCTGAAAAGGGAAATAGAAAAAATGAAGAAGACACAAACAGAGGGAATGCTGGAAATAGAAAATCTGAGAAAACGATTGGGAACTTCAGATGCAAGTATAATCAACAGAATGCAAGAGATGGAAGAGAGGATCTCTAGCGTTGAAGATACAATAGAAGAAATAGATTCATCAGTCAAAGAAAACACTAAAGTCAACAAAGTCATGAACCAAAATGTCCAAGAAATTTGGGACACCATGAAAAGACCAAACCTACGAATAATAGGGGTAGAAGAAGGAGAAGAATACCAACTCAAGGGCACAGAAAATATATTCAACAAGATCATAGAAGAAAACTTTCCCAACTTAAAGAAGGAAATGCCTATGAAGATACAGGAAGCCTATAGAACACCAAACAGACTAGACCCCCAAAAAAAGTCCCCTCGCCACATAATAATTAAACAATTAAACGTACAGAATAAAGAAAGAATATTAAGAGCAGCAAAGGAAAAATGCCAAGTGACATATAAAGGCAAACCTATCAGAATAACACCCGATTTCTCAATGGAGACTTTGAAAGCCAGAAGGTCCTGGACAGATGTAATGCAGACATTAAGAGACCATGGATGTCAGCCTAGACTAATATACCCAGCAAAACTTTCAATCGTCATAGATGGAGTGAACAAGACATTCCATGACAAAGCCAGATTTAAACAATATTTATCCACAAACCCAGCCCTACAGAAAGCACTAGAAGGAAAATTCCAACCTAAGGAAGTCAGATACACCCTCGAAAACACAGGCAATAGATAAAGCCACAGCAGTAGACCCCAACGAAGAAAAGTACACACACATCACCACCAAAAAATAACAGGAATGAACAATCACTGGACATTAATATCCCTCAATATCAATGGACTTAATTCACCTATAAAAAGACATAGGCTTACAGAATGGATACGAAAGCAGGACCCATCTTTCTGCTGCATACAAGAAACACATCTCAAATTCAAAGATAGACACTACCTAAAAATAAAAGGCTGGGAAAAGACTTTCCAATCAAACGGTCTTAAGAAACAAGCGGGTGTAGCCATCCTGATATCCAGCAAAATAGACTTCAAACTAAAATCAATCAAAAGAGATCAAGAAGGGCATTACATACTCATCACAGGAAAGATCCACCAAGATGAAGTCTCAATTCTGAACATTTATGCCCCAAACACAAGGGCACCCACATATGTAAAAGAAACATTATTAAAGCTTAAATCACATATAAAACCCCACACATTAATAGTGGGAGACCTCAACACCCCACTTTCACCACTGGACAGATCCCCCAAATCGAAACTTAACAGAGAAATAAAGGACTTAATTGATGTCATGACTCAAATGGACTTAATCGACATCTACAGAACATTCCATCCTAACAAAAAAGAATATACCTTCTTCTCAGCACCCCATGGAACCTTCTCTAAAATCGACCACATACTTGGTCACAAAGCAAATCTAAACAGATACAAAACAATTAGAATAACCTCCTGTGTTCTATCAGACCACCATGGTCTAAAGTTGGATTTCAACAACAACAAAAACTACAGAAAACCTACAATCTCATGGAAACTGAACAATACCCACCTGAATCACCAATGGGTTAAGGAAGAAATAAAGAAAGAAATTAAAGACTTCCTAGAGATCAACGAAATGAAGACACCACATATCCAAACCTATGGGACACTATGAAAGCAGTACTAAGAGGGAAATTCATAGCACTAAACGCCCACATAAATAAGCTGGAGAAATCTCACACTAGTGACTTAACAGCACACCTGAAAGTTCTAGAACAGGAAGAAGCAAAGTCTCCCAGGAAAAATAGATGCCAGGAAATTATCAAAGTGAGAGCTGAAATCAATAAAATAGAAACAAAGAGAACAATACAAAAAATTAATGAAACAAAGAGTTGGTTCTTTGAGAAAATCAACAAGATAGACAAGCCCTTATCCAAACTAACCAAAAGACAGAGAGAGAGCATCCAAATCAACAAAATCAGAAATGAAAAGGGGGACATAACAACAGACATTGAGGAAATCCAGAGAATCATCAGGTCATACTTCAAAAACCTCTATTCCACAAAACTGGAAAACCTAAAAGAAATGGATAATTTTCTGGATAGGTACCACATACCTAAATTAAATCAAGACCAGATAAACTATTTAAATAGTCCAATAACCCCTAACGAAATAGAAACAGTCATTAAAAGTCTCCCAACCAAAAAAAGCCCAGGACCAGATGGTTTCAGTGCAGAATTCTACCAGATCTTCAAAGAAGAGTTAATACCAATACTCTCTAAATTGTTCCACACAATAGAAACAGAAGGAACATTACCAAACTCCTTCTATGAGGCTACAATTACCCTGATTCCCAAACCAAACAAGGATACAACCAAGAAAGAGAACTACAGACCGATCTCCCTCATGAACATTGATGCAAAAATACTCAATAAAATACTGGCAAACAGACTCCAAGACCACATCAAAACAATTATCCACCATGATCAAGTAGGATTCATTCCAGGGATGCAAGGATGGTTCAACATACGAAAGTCTGTCAATGTGATACACCATATAAACAAACTCAAAGAAAAAAACCACATGATCATCTCACTAGATGCTGAAAAGGCATTTGACAAAATCCAACACCCCTTCATGATAAAGGTCTTGGAGCGATCAGGAATACAGGGAACATACCTAAACATAATAAAGGCAATATACAGCAAGCCAACAGCCAACATCAAATTAAATGGAGAGAAACTCAAAGCAATTCACTAAAATCAGGAACGAGGCAAGGCTGTCCGCTCTCCCCATACTTATTCAATATAGTACTTGAAGTTCTAGCCAGAGCAATAAGACAACATAAGGAGATTAAGGGGATACAAATTGGAAAGGAAGAAGTCAAGCTTTCCTATTTGCAGATGACATGATAGTATACTTGAGCAACCCCAAAGATTCCACCAAGGAACTGATACAGCTTATAAACACCTTCAGCAACATAGCAGGATACAAGATCAACTCCAAAAAATCAGTAGCCCTCCTATATACAATGGACAAAAAAGCGGAGAAGGAAATCAGAGATACATCACCCTTTACTATAGCCACAAATGACATAAAATACCTTGGGGTAATACTAACCAAGCAAGTGAAGGACCTATATGACAAGAACTTTAAGTCCCTGAAAAAAGAAATTGAAGAAGATGTCAGAAAATGGAAAGATCTCCCATGCTCATGGATAGGCAGAACTAACATAGTAAAAATGGCAATCTTACCAAAAGCAATCTACAGATTCAATGCAATCCCCATCAAAATACCAACACAATTCTTCACAGACCTGGAAAGAATAATACTCAACTTCATATGGAAAAACAAAAAACCCAGGAGAGCCAAAAGAATCCTGTACAATAAAACAACCCTCTGGAGGCATCACGATCCCTGACTTCAAGCTGTACTATAGAGCTACAGTAATAAAAACAGCTTGGTACTGGCATAAAAACCGACATGTGGACCAATGGAATCGAATTGAAGACCCTGATATTAATCCGCACACCTATGAACAAATAATTTTTGACAAAGAAGCCAAAAGTGCACAATGGAAAAAAGAAAGCATCTTCAACAAATGGTGCTGGCAAAACTGGATATCAACATGTAGAAGGCTGCAAATAGATCCATATCTATCACCGTGCACAAAACTTAAGTCGAAGTGGATCAAGGACCTCAACATAAATCCAGCTACTCTGAACCTGCTAGAAGAGAAAGTAGGAAGTAGTCTTGAACACATTGGCATAGGAGACCACTTTCTAAATATAACAACAGTAGCACAGACACTGAGAGAAACAATCAATCAATGGGACCTCTTGAAACTGAGAAGCTTTTGTAGGGCAAAGGATACAGTCAACAAAGCAAAGCGACAGCCTACAGAATGGGAAAAGATCTTCACCAATCCCACATCTGACAGAGGACTGATATCCAGAATATATAAGGAACTCAAGAAATTAGACATCAAAATGCCCAACAGTCCAATTAAGAAATGGGCTATAGAACTAAACAGAGAATTCTCAACAGAGGAAACTCAAATGGCTGAAAGACATTTAAGGAATTGCTCAACATCCCTAATCATCAGGGAAATGCAAATCAAAACAACTCTGAGATACCACCTTACGCCTGTCAGAATGGCTAAGATCAAAAACACTGAAGACACCTTATGCTGGAGAGGATGTGGAGCTAGGGGAACTCTCCTCCACTGCTGGTGGGAATGCAAGCTTGTACAACCACTTTGGAAATCAATATGGCGATTTCTTAGAAAATTGGGAATCCATCTCCCCCAAGATCCAGCTATACCACTCTTGGGCATATACCCAAGGAATGCTCAACCACACCACAAGAGCACTTGTTCAGCTATGTTCATATCAGCGTTGTTTGTAGTAGCCAGAACAAGGAAACAACCTAGATGCCCTTCAACTGAAGAATGGATAAACAAAATGTGGTACATATACACAATGGAATACTACTCAGCAGAGAAAAACAATGACATCATGAGGTTTGCAGACAAATGGATGGATCTAGAAAAAATCATCCTGAGTGAGGTATCCCAGACTCAGAAAGACAAACATGGTATGTACTCACTCATAACAGGATACTAGATGTGGAACAAGGATGACTGGACTGCTACTCACATCACCAGGCAGGCTACCTGGAAAACAGGACCCCAAGAAAGACACAGGGATCGCCCAACGACAGAGAAATGGAATGAGATCTACATGAACAGCCTGGACAGGAGTGGGGGTAGTGAAGGGCGAGGGTCGAGGAAAAGAGAGCTTGGGTGAGTGGGAGATCCCAGCTGGATCAACAACAGAGAGGGAGAACAAGGAATAGGAGACCATGGTAAATGAAGACCACATGAGAATAGGAAGAAACAAAGTGCTAGAGAGGCCCACAGAAATCCACAAAGATACCCCCACAACAGACTGCTGGCAATGGTCGAGAGACAATCCGAACTGACCTACTCTGGTGATGGGATGGCCAAACACCCTAATTGTCGTGCTAGAAACCTCATCCAACTACTGATGGATCTGGATGCAGAGATCCATGACTAGGCCCCAGGTGGATCTCTGGGAGTCCAATTAGCGAGAATGAGGAGGGTTTATATGAGAGAGAATTGTTGAGACCAAGGTCGGATAAAGCACAGAGACAAATAGCCAAACAAACGGAAACACATGAAATATGAACCAATGGCTGAGGGGTCACCAACTGGATCAGGCCCTCTGAGTGGGTGAGACAGTTGATTGGCCTGATCTGTTTGGGAGGCATCCAGGCAGTGGGACCGGGTCCTGTGCTCATTGCATGAGTTGGCTGTTTGAAACCTGGGGCCTATGCAGGGTCCCTTGGCTCAGCATGGGAGGAGGGGACTGGACCTACCTGGACTGAGTCCACCAGGTTGATCTCAGTCTGTGGGGAAGGCTTTGCCCTGGAGGAGATTGGAATGGGGGGCGGGCTGGGGGGAAGGTGAGGGGGGCGGGAGGGGGGAGAACAAGGGAATCTGTGGCTGATATGTAGAACTGAATTGTATTGCAAAATAAAAATTAAAAAAAAAAAGATTAACATCTTTTCACTTAAATCTGAAGGACCCCTTTCACCTTTCTTTCAGGCAGACTGAGGAAAAGAAACTCACGCAGTTTTCACTGTGTCACACAATTCTTAATTTGCTCACCCCTTGTTTTTGAAGGAAAGCTTTACTGAAGTTGGTATCTATGATCAACGTTTTTCTTCTAGCCCTCTGCTGCCACTGATCTGCAAGAGTTCTGCTGAGAAGTCACTGGTAACCTTACAGTAGCCCCCACGGACAGGACAAGTCTCATTCTCTGATTGCACTACTCTGACTGTCAGAGGTTTGACTGTCTCACTGATGGTCTCTTTGGAGTTATCCTAGTTAGAGTTGACTTCAGATCTGTACATTGATGTCCAATATTTCTTTAAATGAATTCCCTGCCTACTTTTTTCTCTTATTGTTCTTAAATTGTCTGCTTGACAGTGTCTGGCATGATCCTTACACTATCTTAGTTTTAATTTTCATTCCTTTAATTCAATGACAGTTACGTGACCTGTCTCCAAGTTCACTGATCCTTCTCTCCAGTTGAATCTGCTACTAAACTTTTCAAGAGAAATTTTCAATTTAGTCACTGTATTTTTAGAGTCCTGCATTTCCTTTGATCATTCTTGTCAACTATATTGTTTCACCAACATTCCCACTTTTATGATACACTGATTTCAGGACTTTCATCCAGTTGTCTATCTATATTCTCTTTGAGCTCGTAATTCGTCTTTCACAGCAGTGTTCCAAGCCTTCTGTCAGAAACTTCACTGATACGATGTTGTTCATTTGATTGAACCACACTTCCTCATATCACTGTATGCCTTATGATGTTGTTATTGTTGTCGTTGTTGTTTGGTAATTTAAAAAATTATCCACCTGTGTCAGGCTCTGTGGACTGGATTTGTACAGAAATGATAACTGTCAATGATTTCAGCTATGAAGTCTTAGACCTATCAAATATTTGATGTGAGGGTGTCCTCTTTGAGTTTATGTAGTTACTTTCAAATGTCCTCAAATACCAAAGCAGCTTACTCATTTTTCTGAGAGATCAGTGGCTGGTGTTTGGCCTGGCATCAGCCTTTGAAACTACAGAGTATCTGTTGCTCTAAAGTGCCATGCACTGGCCTCTGATTTTTCAGTGGCTTCCCAACTATGCTACTATCTCATCCAGTTTTGACTAAGACCGAATGATAGCCTGTCGGTCCACCAGAAACCTGTAAGGTATTCTGATTATGTGAGTCTTGGTTCATTTGTTTCTAATTTGAGGAGAGAGTAATCCCTATAGGAGAGGTTTCCTCCTGTGTGTGTCCTACTAGCTTGCTACTAGGAAGGGGTATGTGCATGCAGGATTTCCAGGACTTTCCTATGACCCTTTATTGTTTTTGCATTAAAATGTTTTATATCATTCTGTTTAAAATTCCGAAAAACGTGTTTCCAAACATACACTGCTGTTGGCTCCATGCTTTCAAGGGAAAATGGAGGTCTGGGGTCCTTTATTGTTGGTTTCTCCAATATCACTCTACAGGCTTCATTTTAACTGAAATGACTGTAGTATTGTAAACTCATAACTACTTATTGGGAACAGACATTGAAAAGGCCTGGGCACAATGCAATACTCCTTTTGGGTCAGTTCCATTTGGTGGCATTCATCTCAAGACACTGAGATAGTTTCAGAGTCCTGATTAACACTGACATATTCTGCTCAAAAGCTTAGAAACAGGCAGTTGTAAGACTAATCTGGGGTAGGGTTGTACCCTATACTGAGGATTTATATTGTTGAGAGTTCTGAGGATTCCTGTGAAATTTAGCCTCTTGTATACATGCTCATATATGCATTCTCTCTTCCTCCAAAATTAAAACACTATGCAGATGTATAGTCACAAAAATTGAAAAAATGGAATATTATTTTATTGGATTGTGTCAGGTTTTAAGAAAAAATACTGAAACTTCTCTCTCCAAAAAAAAAAAAAAATCTATGTTGGGAATCCAAAGTTAATTATAGATGAAGCCAAAAGTCCTGCTCCTTCTGGACCTGTCAATTGACTGAACTGGTCTAGCCCTTGATTACATTTGTTTTTCAGACTAAGACTAGACCTTGGATAAATGGCCCATTGATGGCCTCGGTCTTACCCTAAAGTATTTGTAAACTATACCTATTAATAATAATAGTGATAAGCAACAGTTGCTCTATTAGCTGTACTATATTCTAAACAATTTTAAAATCTAAATGATTACGTGATTGGGTGTCCATGCCATGGAGCATACCATGGAGGAAACTATACTCGAATGTTTCATTAGTGTAACAGTCATGCCTTCTACATCTCAATTCTAATTGCACATTGCCATGGAGATAGCAAGTGGAGAAAAAAATACCCCTCATAAAAATCAGTATTAATTACAATGGTGTGAGTTATTAATAGCTTTGCCTACTTTCCTTTATCCATAATATTATCTGAAATTCCATGCATACTGTTAAAAAGGCAGAGCACAGTTTCAAGAGTTGTGTGGCTGATGTGCCTACTGCTGTCAGCTTCTAAAACCCTGCTGATAATTTTCTTTATGATCTGCTCCCCACCACCTGTTATTTATACCATGCTCTGACCACACAGACACTGTACTTTACCAGGCTGTACAGCTTCAGAGGAGGCTTTGCATTCAAATGCTGATCTCAGTGGCCTGTTTCTCATTTCTCCATTGTTCTTCCTACTTTGGCCTATTTCCTAGGTCTTCGTTTCTTTAAGATTATCTGATATTCTTCTGTATAAAGCAACCTTCACTGGAACCCTCCAGTATGTTTCTATTTGGGTAAAATGAAACTTCTATATTCTTATATGAACATGTATTTGTCATGTTGTTAATTGTCTTCAGTATTGAAATTGTCATAGCTAAACTGAACACCTTGAACATAAAAAACATATTTAATCACTGAGTATCATAGTTTATCATGGTGACTACCTTCAGAAATCCTTAAAATTACAAACATACACACTGTGATAATGAGTAAATCATTAAATGAATGGACAACTAGAGTTCTAAGGAATAAAATTAAATAATGTCTGCTCAGATAGTAATTACTGTATTTTTCTCAGCTTCATTCCCACAGCCTCTGCCTTCTGACATCCTTTCTTTCTGACCTGGAAAATGCAGGAATAGATTCTGATCTTCTAACCTCTACCTTCCTAATCAGTTCTCTGGACTCTGTTTGAAAGTGACTTTATCAAATGCCAACTCTATTCTTCGTTGATTTCCCACCACTTTAGGTAGAATATCAAACCCTAATCATGGCAAAATAAGTCTTGGGAATCACTAAGGATATTAGAGATACACACTGATATGTCCTTTGTGCACACACAGCTTTCATATTCATGTAACTAGTGTAAGTGCACATGCTGGACACTCAATATAACTTAATCCTCATGGCAACTCTGAAATCTTGTCCCATTCTGTAAAGAATGCCTTGTTCAAAGACCTGCCTTCCTTCTGCTCCAGCTCTTTTGTTTAGTATGTGCCAAGGAACCATTGACACTCTTATTAAAGTCACTAGAATATTTCTGTACATAATTTAAGATCTTTTGGTATCATGGTCTATGCGTCTTGTGTGCTTACGCATGTACTTTGACTTCTTCCCTTCCCTCCCTCCTCTCCACCCTGTCTCCCTCTCTCTTCCTGGTATGTGCTTCTGTAGCTCTTTTTCAGGTTATTCCTGATTATTCTTTCAGAGCAGAGGTTTTCAACCTGTGTGGTCTCTACCTTTCGCAGGGATCGCATATCAGATGCCCTACATATTAAATATTTACATCATGACTCATAACAGTAGCAAAATTACAGTTATGAAGTAGCAACAAAAAAATGTTATGGGTGGGGGTCACCATAACATCAGGAACTGTATTAAAGGGTCACAGCATTAGGAAGGTTGAGAACCACTCATTTAGGGTATAGTTCAGTGGCCTCTTGGTTTTGGCAGCCATGCCTGAGGGCCTTTAGTCTGCCAAGTGCTCTTATTCGCGGTGTTTACACAGGACTTCTGTGCAATTTGACTTTGCTTCCTGGGTTTGCTCTTTAAAAACAAAACAAAACAAAACAACAATAACCTGTCAGTGAATGATCTCTGTATCCCATAGTCTCAACCCCATACCTTTCCAGAATATGGGTTTGAGTGTGGGTTGTTCTGGGTCTTCTATAATCTGTGGCATGTAGAAAGAGGGACCCCTGTAAATTCAGAACTGAATTTTAAGAAAAGCTGTTGGTTTCTTGGTTCTTCCTTTGCCTGGCTATGTCTGGTGACACGATGGAGAAGAAGGGGCCCATTTGTAGTGAACCAACTTGCCAGCAGAAATGAGCCTGCCAGCACTCGCCCAGCAAGACATTAAGGGAGTCACATCTTGCCCGTCCTGCCAAGTCTACCCCACAGACACAGGTTTGGCACCACCAGCTAACCTCTGTCAATCACAAGGTCACAGAAGACATAAAGAGCTTTCTGTTTCAAACAGATGTGCTTTGGAGCTACATTTTCATGCAGCAAAAAGTAATCAACATATTCCCTCCTTGGTCTTTGGTCAGCTCCAAGGGAATGCACCTTCTTTCTACTCTGTTTCTGCAGCTCCTTTAAGAGCACTTTCTATGGAGTGGTGGTTAATAAATGTGTACTGAATTAAATCAATAATTTCAATTCTCATCAATTTGATTACCAAGTACAAAGTATCCCTGACTTCATACTTCAGATTTTATCATATTTTGGTTTTGGTGGTGGTGGTGATGTTTTGGTGTTTGTGTGTGTGTGTGTGTGTGTGTGTGTGTGTGTGTGTGTGTGTGTTATACATTGTATGTGCATGTTCACATGCCTATAGGCATGCTGTGGAACAGTCCAGATTACAGATGCACAATAGGGACAGACTCAGATAAAAAGAGCCTCTAAACGGTCACTCTCTGTGTGTGTGTGTGTGTGTGTATGCTAGGGAGATAGAAGAGAGAATACACAAAAATAGTTTAAGAATAAAATAGTGAAGTTCTTTAAAAAGAAATAGAGTTATAAAAATAATAAGCCACATAAAGATGGAAAATACCGAGTCTGGATACTGTATTTTATTATATGGTTTTTAAATTTTTTGACTACTAATGAACAAATGATAACTGATAAGAGACACTTGATTATGAAAGCTGCTAGATTAAACAAACCTGTATATTTTAAAAATATCTTGACTTCAAAATTTCAGTCAAAAGGTATGTTACTTTGCGGAAGAGTTTCTGCTTTTATTTCTACAGGAAATGAGAGGCTCTGGATTCATTCTGGGTTAAGAAAAGTTAGGTTTGATTGACAAAGACTCCCTGAAAAATCTCCAGGGGTAACAGAAGGCCCAGACGATCCAACATTTTAGAGCACCTCTATTGCAATTTCCTCTGAGCTCTGCATCCAGAACAGCTTCAAGGCTACTGGTTGAGATGATCCAGCCTCACAGAATACTCCTGTCAGGATTTGACAAAAATCCTAAACTTTCTCTTGGTCCTCCAAAGATTACCAGTGCCTAAAATCAGCAAGGAGTAGTCTAGAGAACTTTTCCCATATTCTCAAAAATAAATTATGAATGTTTGTCATTGATTAGGGGGATTGGTTACAAGTTGTTATTGGTTATGGTCAGAACAAAAGCTAAACAAAGGAGATTAGATTCAGGAATCTTGTTCTAAAAAGAAAAAGGGGTATATGGAAATAGGACAAAAGGGTAGATTACTGAATTTACTTTAACCCAAAAAACAACTATTAATCTTACATATTTTACATTGGTATGGATTTTGGTTTATTGATACAAGATTAAAGTTAATTTTGTTACACTTTATGTATATTTCTACTCTTGTTTAGGGTATTATGTTTATGCAGCTCATTTAAAAATGTAATATATAAGAAATACAGGTTAATAGTCATCTATAATAGCAAACTTATAATCACATTAGTTAGGTTTACAAAGTCATACAGAGATATATTTCAGATAGACAAGCAATCTTCAAACACTTGGAAGACCTACAGAATATGACATTTAAAATATTTTAAGAACTTAGACTTTTTTTTGAGTGTAAGATACATGTGCTCCTGGCAGCACCAATTACTTCTAAGAGGATGATAGGCATTGAAGAAACTCCATATGGACTTTGTTTTCTTTTTGGCAAAAGCTAGCCATATGTGCAAAGAAACTGCTCTTGCCTCAATTGCTGACAATTACTATCCAAACTGGACCAGCAGGACACAAAAGAGGTGACTGCTGAAATTTGCTAAGACAAGATAGGACAGTCCTTCCCCTGCTTCACAGGAAAGTCTGTCAGATATGCTATGCCTGTAAGCTAAAAAATGGATGCCCCAACATTGCAAAGAAATTTTGGGTGACTGTTCAGGCAGCCTGATGTCCTTGTCATTAGGTAAAATTTCATCCTTCTGGAGTCTTTGATGGAATTGAAGACTAGATAGTTGTAGTTTTAGTTTTTCTTAGTTATGATAAAAGGGTAAATTAGATATAAAGCTTGGACTCACCAAGATAGGATGAATAATTAAATGTTTTCTCTGATTTTGTCAAAAACAGACTGGATATTGCAACTGTAATTCTTACTTGATAACTGTTTTTGTTATATAGAATCTTACTATGTTAAAGTTAAAACCTTCCTTTTTAATTAGACAAAAAGGGGGAAATGCTGTGGAATAAGCCTCTTGTACACTGTAAGGATTTGTCACTCAAATTGATTTAAATTAAATCAGTTGACATGACTCTGTTTACATATTTAAGGACACAATCTGGTTTCCCTTACTATCTTTATATTGTTTATATTTTCATTGAAATGTTATATTTACTATAGTATTTATTTTGTGCTTCCTCCATCCCTTATAAAATGTAAGATAATTAAAACATAAGTTAATGAAAGAAATGTTTTACTGTCTTTTCCTATTTCTATCCTTGATTTATCTCAAGTTCCCAGTATAGTACCTAATATTGAAGCTTGCTAGTTAGATTTCGTTATTTTTAGATGCATAGGACACAGGTGAGCTTTGGATGGGAATGGACTCCATAGGTTCATATGTTTGAATACTTGGTCATCTGTTGGTGGAACTGGTTGGGAAGGAATAAGAGGTGTGGCCTTCTTGGAGGAGTTGTATCATTAGAGGCAAGCTTTGAGGTTTGAAAAGACTGCTACCCTGTGTCTCCCTCTATGCCATGTACTCATGGATCAAGATGTGAGCTCCTTAATATTACTCCAGCACCATGCCTTCCAGCCTGTTGCCATGCTCCCCACCATAACAACCATGGACTCTAGCCCTCTGCAGTTGTGAGCCCCAAATCCTTTTATAGGTTGCCTTGGTCATGGTGTTTTGTCACCACAAGAGAAAAGTAACTAAGAGCATACTGTGGAGAAAATGACTATTTGGAGAGGACATGTATGTTGTCTATATAAGCTTAGGTAAGAATAGTTACTTCTCAGAATTTGGGCAAACTCTACAGAAGGAATCCCTAGGTAAAAATGAGATGAAGAATTTGAAAAACCATTACATCCTCAGAATAAAGGTGTTATCTATGTAGAAACTTCATTCTTTATCTACTACATTACAATCTTAGCTACAAAGGCATTTTTCAGAAATTCAGTCTTTTTTTTTTTAATCTTGAGAATATGTAACTTCAAATAAATGTAAAGGATTCAATAAAGCTTGTTTGCCCTAACTAAGCTGCATACCTCAGAGAAGGAAATCTGGAGGTCTAAACAAAACAAGGCAGTCTTTTTTATTTATTTTTATTTTTTTCATTTTTCTTTATTAAGAAATTTTCTACTCACTCCACATGCTATCCACAGACCCTCCCTCCTCCCTCCTCCCACCCCCCAGCCCTCTTTCCCAAGCCACCCTGCATCCCCACATTCCCCAAATTGAAGTCTCCCATGGGGAGTCAGCAGAGCCCAGCACACTGATCCTAGGCAGGTCCAAGCCCCTTCCCACTGCACCAAAGCAGTCTTATTATTCTGAGGTTTTCATTTAAATGTTAAAAAATATTTTAAAAACACCAAAGACAACATGATGAAGAATTATAAGTATTTAGCTTCTTCATTAGTTTATACTACAAATGTGAAATATTTGCTGAATGAGTACAGTGAGTGAGTTTATCTTAATGGTGCTCTTTGACACATGATGGGTGAGAAAACTATCCTGGCATCCAAATCCTGAAAAGTACTTGTGTAGGAAGGGAGAGAAGAGCATTATGAGCCTGTATAATGTTCACTGATGCATCTGTAAGTGTGCCAACTTCTGAGCTCCTTGGACAAACAACAGTTTGTGTGAGATCCCCACTGGGGATGGTGGCTACTGCACAACACTTCCAAAAGATCACTCTTTCAGGTCACATGTTCAGCATTGCTGGAGTCAAACTGAATTTATTGTAAACTGACTCAAGGATGAGGATATTGTTCTAATTAGTTCCACATTCATGGAGTCATAAAATTCATAAAACCTATGCATACATGAAATATAGCTGTTTTTTATAATAGCAAATGTTTATTGTATTTATAGTTGTAATAGCATTCTGGTAGTAATATCATAAATTTATCGACATAGAGATTGTATCCTAAGTACTGTTGCACTTAAAAGAAACTGAAGCAGTGTTTAGAAAACCTGAAAAGCCATTACTAAGTCGACATTAAGATGTTTACTCCATGTATCTGTAGGTATAAGGACAAATGGTTATAGATCATTGCCAGGGATTAGGAGCTGAACAAGGATGACACCAATAGACTTGCCAAACTGCACAGAAAAAGCTGATCAGGACTTGGCCTTACACAAACAACTACAAGCAACTGAGGAGATTTGGGAGTAGGAAAGGTGGTCTTTCCCAGGGAAGAACACACCAATTGGTTGCCCACTGTCAAATGGCTAGCCTGAAAATATACATAAAAGTGACATTATATAGACTGAGCAGGTTATATTTAGGAATATATGAATATAGACAAATACATGTATGTCTGCAATTACAATTAGTTAAATAAAAGGCTACAAATTTGAGGGAGAGTAGGGCAAAGAATATGGGAGGGCTCAGAGGGAGGAAAGGAAAGGGAGAAACACTGTAATTAGATTAAAATCTCAAAAGTAAACCAAAATAAAACTAAAAAGAATTGCTGTAATTCCTCTAGTTATGTTACGTTAGAAACTACTTTGATTACCAAGGGAAATAATTATGCAATCATTAGAATTGTGTATTCTCAAAGATACATCAATTCTTCCAAGACAGAAAAAAAAAAAGATAAAGAAGCAACAGGGAAACACATGCAATAAGGATAAAAGAGTTAAGGGTAACAACAGAAAGAAGGGGGCTGAAGAACTGCAATAGGATGTTGTAAACATCAAAGTCTGTGAAATTAACAATTAACAAGATGGTTCAAATGGAAGAAGAAAAGACGACAGAAGCCTGATTGAAGAGAAACAATGAAAGGGACCAAACGCTTTTAAAAACTGTAGAAACTGATCCCTGGATGATGAACCTCAGATCTCACCTGTCCATCATCTGAGGGTCGAGGAGGAGAGTGGTGGTTCTCCATAAATGAGCCTTCGTTATGAATTTTAACATGATATCTCTACCACAGTATTATAAATGAGCTAAAAATGCTTGACTATTTCCCAATATATTTATAAAATATGACCGAGGAAGCAACTGCTATTTTTAAATCATTCTCTCCTTGAAATTTCTAAATTTTTCAAGAGACATATTTAATCTGATTAGTATGCCAAATATCAAAAGAGAGATCATAGGATTTTCTAAAAAGATTAAAACAGGTTCAGTTTCACTCATATATTCAGCATGCTTTTATATATTAAAATTCAAATAGGCAGAGAGGAAAATATGTCAATATTATGCTGTCAAAGAATTAATTCACTTGGATTTTGGTAGTGTAGATGCACATAAATATCATCAACACCTAGAGTTAAATGTTTTAAATATTTGAAGAAAAGGTCAATATGATACTAAAATTTAATTTACAGACCTGACTATACATAATTCAGTTTGCCATATAAAATGCTGTCCATCATTCAATCAGTTTCATGGCCGAGAAGCATAGTAACATCACTGCCTTTCATATTGATGCTGATATGCTTCTACAAAGATAATTTTCTTCCTTAGCTACTCCCCACTCATAACCCTGCATGAGTGTAACTGTTCAGTATTGAAATATCTCCTCAAACAGTCCATGTATGGAATGGTTGTTCTGCGGGTGGTGGTACTACTTTGTGAAGTTCTGGAAGTTTTTGGAGATAGAGAGGTTCTAGCTGGAGCAAGATGTTCATTGGAATACAGATTGTCCTCAGAGATATTTTGATCAAAGTGTTAAAAAGTAAACAAACAGCGACAACAACAACAACAAAAACTAGTAAGTGAACATAGGCTAAACCCTCACCTGAATTAAATAAAGAGTACGGGAAAATAATTGCCTTGGTGAATTATGGGCTAAATTAAAGAAACATTTTGTGTTGGCTAATTGTATGTCAACTTAACACAAGCTGGAGTCATCTGAGAGGAGGGAATTTCCCAAATGAGAAAATGCTTCTATGAAATCAGGCTGTAGGAAAACCCACAGGGAATTTTCTGAATTGGTGATTGATGTGGGAAGATCCAGGTACAGTTGGTGGGGCTTCCCCTGGAATGGTGGTCCTAAGTTCTATAAAGAAGCGGGCTGAGCAAGCCATAGTGAGCATTAAGCAGCACCCCTCTGGGCTCTGCACCAGCTCCTGCCTCCAGCGTCCTGCCATGCTTGAGTTCCTGTCCTGACTTCCTTCAATAATGAGCAGTGAGGTGAAAGCATAAGCCAAACTCTTCCCCCCAAAAGTTGTTTTTAGTTATGGGATTTCATAACAAAAATAATAACCCTACCCAAGACAACCTTTCTCTCTTAAATAAACCATATTGGTTATGTCAATATAGCAATAGAAAGATGACTAATAGACTCACTCACATTAGTAAAGTGATAAGCAAATACGTTGCTTTCCTAAATTTAATCACATCACCTCTAATCTGTACATCCTGAAAGAGTTCATGTCATGCCCCAATGAAATACCTGTATTTTGTATAACTTACAATATCATGAAAACTTGCAAAAACTGTTTTTTCCAGACATTCTCTGCTGGCTGTTATTGTATTGTGATGATGAATAAATTAGTAGCTAATCACTGAATATTATAGGTTAATTCTTTTCCTTCATGGTGGGGTATCTTTCTTCCAAAAATTACATTTTAGAATTTGTATGTAAGAGTCGTTACTACATGACACTAATGTGTACGGAATAGTTCCATTTCTGCAGTGGAAGGCTGGCATGTCTTTTTCTGTGACATACACTAAGGGATGTGATTGAATGGTTGGCTATATCTCCTATTTTTAAAGGATTAACACTTATGAGTAACATAGATCATAGAAAGAGCAGCATACCTTAAATGATAAAATCAGAACACTTTCACTACTTTCTATGGTGCAAATGAAGTATTGTTAAAGGGCCAGACAATCCTGAGGAAAGAAAGTTTGAGATCTGTCTTAGCTGACTGCTCTGATTTGTTCAACTACAATGGAGCAAGTCAAAGGATCCAGGAAAATGATGTCCACTTATACCATGTGCAAATAGTTTTCCAATTATTAGTCTGTTCTGTGAGAATGTGTATAGCCCAGGGGTGTGCCCTTTACTCCACTCTACATATACTACAATATCATAAACATTTTGACAATATACTCTTTATTTCAGAAGTTCTTCTGAAGTGTCAGTAATAATTGTCAGTCACAATTGGGTTTTTTTCCTATAAGGACAACATGATCGAATATATTTCATCCTAGTATATTAGCATGCAGTTAAAGTTATAAAGTATCTACTTCATGTTCTTGGAACACATAGATAAGAAAAATATCCTTTGATCAAATGCACAGCAATATGAATAACAGTGGGCATACAGCATACACTTTACTTGAAAACTGTAAAATGTTCAACAAAATAAATAGTAGCAACACAGCCGATTAGTATATATGTTCCCATGGTTTGTCTTTAGGCAGCAACATTTTCTCCAGAATTGGAGAACTTGATTCAACTCTCATAAATTGTTGAAACATAATCCATTTATTCTACTCAAAGGGATTGCTAAAATCACTCTAACACATAAAGTTTTCCACAAAAAAACCCATCAGTTTTATTCCTTCGAGGTATTTTAACTTATATGTAATATATCATTTTCAAAACATAGTATGTTCAATTTATTGAGTAATAAAATACAATTTATAAAGTTTCTGAATTTTATTAAATGTACTCAGTAATGCCAGGTGATCAATTAGAAAAGGATATCCACATAAGGATGTTATTATATTCTTTAGAAGAAATAAGAATGTGATCCTACAGAAAAACTAGCACAGATATTTAAAACAGATACAACTTTAGAAAGAATGGTAAGGACTATCATGCCCAGAAGAGAACACATACAACTTACTCTATCAAACATCCTCTGTCATCATCTCTTAAATCCATTTGAATATGTACCTATAAGCAGTTATTAATTTTGGAGGTTAAAACATGATAGTAAGAACTAATTACCAGTTTTTATCCTGCAAATAAACTTATGTCTATTGTTCTTTAGTTAAATACATCTTGTCTACCTGCCCATTGAAGTTCAAGTGATGCTACAATGTATTATATAGTCAAGATGAAAACTATAAAACATTAGGCATTCTAAAAGTGAATACTTAATATAGTCTCATCAAAGAGAATGAGAGATTTTTAGGCTGAAATTCATAAGCTTTTATCATTTGTGCTACTAACAAGAATTTTGGCATGCAAATAAGTTCCATGAAAAAAATCTCAATGGGTTGCTATGCACTATGAAGTGCAATGAAACTAGAATGAATCACTTCTTTTAAATTAGAATACATACTCACTTACATCTGCTCACTACTGCATAGCAGAATAATTTTGAAAGAAAAATATGTTACCTAAATGTAGCTCACCACACCTAAAGCCTAACAATAGGTACAACCTGTTTGTGTGTACAGATGTGTGTTTGGAAGTACTGGTCAATAGGTGCCTATAGGTGTGCAGGCCAGAAGTAGATATTGGCTTTCTTCCTTAGTAGATCATCACTTTATTTATGAGACACAGTCTCTCACTGAACCTGGAGCTGACTCTTTTGACTAGGCTGCCAGATCAAAGGTTCTCAAGATCTAACTTTCTCTGACCTTGTCTTCTAGCTCAACAATCCTGGGTCTACAGAAGGTAACTAACACATTTAGCCTTTAAGTGGGTACTATAGATCTGAAGTCAGGTATGCTTTTATGTGAGTGCTGAGAAACCAAACTTAGGGCCACATATTTGCACAATAAGCACTTTACCCATTAAACCATTTCCCCAGGTCCCATAAAAAAATCTGATAGATTAGTCACCAAGCTAGAGGATTTTTCAGAACATTTGTTGTTTTTTGTTTGTTTGTTTTGTTTTGTTTGATTAAATTGAGGTCTTTGGTTGAATATCAGAGGAAATGTCAATATAATACCAAAAGAAAGTTGAAATGTCAAATCTGACATTAAGTAACACGTGAAAAAATTTAAATACTCATGCATGTTTTCAAAATACAATATTTAAGAGTTTGATCTAAGCATAGTTGTTGTCTATAAATAGAACCAAGCTTCACAGGATGAACTGATTTACAATGTACATTCTAAACACAAAGTTAACATTGTGAAATCACAGGTACAATATATCACCTGTAACTCCTAGGGACATTCTGCTGTACTCATAGATCACAATGCCTTGCTCGGCCATCATCAGAGAAGCTTCTTCCTGAAGCAGATAAGATCAAATACAGAGACCCAGAGACTGACATTACACAGAGAATGAGAGACCTTGGAGTACTCTGCCCTAAACGGGATGTCATTATCAAAGCCCTCCCCTCGGGGCTTAGGGAACCCTGTCGAAGAGGAAGGAGGAGTGTAAGAGCCAGAGAGAAGGGAGGACACTAAGTAAACAAGGCCCTCTACATCAACATGATGGAAGCATATATGAGCTCACAATGACTGAGGAAGCGTGCCCAAGGCCTGCATAGGTCTGCACCAGATCCTTTGTGTGTGTGTATATATTATGGCTTCCAGCTTAGTGTTTTCCTGGGAATCCTGAGTGTGTCATAAAGTGGGTCTCTGTTTCTTGTGCTCTCTCTTGGGCTCCTTTCCTTCTGTTTGTTTTTGTCCAATCACAATGTGTTACTTTTGTTTTATCTTTTCTTTTTTATTTTATTATCACTTAGAAGCCTGTTTGTTTTCTAATGAGAGACAAAAAGGGAGAGGATCTGGTGGGAGGGGAGGTGGAGAGAAATTAGGAGTAGAGAGAGGGTAAACCACAATCAGGATATATTATGTGAGAAAAAAATTATCTTCAATAAAAGGAAATAAGTATGACAATTATGAAAATCTAGTCAATTTAGAGCATGAATTAACATATACTTTTTCTTTATTGAGGAGTCGTATGGTAAAGCATTCATTATTAGAAATGAATGATTCAGTTCTGAGTATTATCAGAGCAGTTCTCAAAAGATTTCAACATTTTATCACACTAAAATATAAAGTTCCCTAATTCTTTTTCATAATTAATGATTTACTAGCTTTATTTTTTCTGTTTATACAATTATTTCAGTTTTTACCTGATAAAAAATATGGTCTCTAATTATAGGTGTATTAAGACTTCAAAGCTTTAAATTTGTTGAATTCTTTAAGAATTCTGGATCAAGAATATTAACATATTTTCATATAATTGCATGTTCAGACTTTTCTTTTATTATCTTGTTGATTCTCAATGTTTAATTAAAAGCAGCCTGTCTTTGCTGGTGATGAGTTTTCATGGAATCCTCACTATAGCTCTCTAAAGTGGTCCACTATGCAAAGATTTTAGTTCCTTTTGTTTGAAAAGGGCTTTAACATTGAAAAGTATTTTTGAAACATATAATATAAACATATACTCCTTTTCCCAAGATAACATTCAGCTCTTGCTCTAGAATATTGTTTGCATCTACTAGCCCATCTACACGAATAACTGAAAACTGTAATATAAAACTCTAGAGGCTTTGAAAAAGTAAAAAAGTCAAAATATCTCATCTGTTTAGAGTGTAATTATGTAAAAAGTTTAAGCTTGCAACGTGAATCCAAAAGATCAACACAAACATACTAACATGTTTCAAAAAATCATATGCTGAAGACACTATTCTAAGGATGCAGAATGAACAATACAGTTGATGTCCCTCTTACACACTTATATTCTGGTGGCATATGAAAGGAAACAAATAAAATACAAAAAGTAAGTTATAAAAGCAAGTACTATAGAGAAAAATTAAATTGAGGAGATATGTAGGCATTGCAATCTACATAAAATGATCATTTAGGCCATGGGGAAATGTGATATTTAAGCAAACTATTGAAGAAAACTGTGGGATCAGACATACAGAGAAGAGAATTTTTAACAAAAGTCATACTAATCACAAAGAACCCTGAAGTCTCTGTACTTCTGGTATGATTAAAACGTGGCGAGGAAATCATATTTGTTGTGGCTTTTGTTGACTTTACACTTTATTATGAGAGATGTGGAAACCACTAAAGCGTTTAGCAAAAGAGTTATGTGGGCTGATTCTAGTTTCAAGGGGTCATCCTGACTGAGATTGGGTCGTAGAGTAGGGCTAGAGCCAGAAGTGCCAGCAGGGAAAACAGACTTAAACTTTAATCACTAGGACAAACTACGGTTGTGGTTTGTATTAGGAAGTATGTACAGATGTGAAGATAACTGCTCAGATTTGGACAGGCTCTAAAGGTAGGATGAACAACCATCAGAATTTTCTTATAGACAAAATAATGGATTAGAAAAAGAGGGAAGCAGTGGACCACTGCCTAGAGTGACGGGAACAATGGAGATGAGTTTGATGTGGCAAAGTTTGCAGGGACAGCAGGTTTAATTTAATCATCACTGTGTAAAGATGAACTCAATTTAATATGGATTAAATACTTTATTTTGTGTCCATGTGGAAATGCAAAATTGGCAGTTGGGTATGTAAGTCTGGGTTGAAAGAGGATTCTGTTTTAGAGGAAAAAAAACACAGTTGAGTAGATGGCATTTGAAGAGAAGTATAAATGATGCACGCAGAAAGTGATTGTAAAAAGAAATCATATATTTAAGGAACCACAAATCACTAGCAAGTTAATAGTGAAAAGGGGAAAGATCAAGACAAAAAGTGAGAATGAAAAGTTAGAGATGTAGAAGGAAAGCAGGAAGTGAGGAGAGAGCTGCTGTCCTGTGAGGATCATGCAACGGAGACCTGCTGTGGCTGCAAAGGCTTTGCAGAGTACAGAAAAGTCAGCCAGGTCTAGGCTGTAGATGGCACTGGCCGAGAGGCTTAAACACAGAAAACAGCTACAAGTTTAAAGACATTATCTTAGTCTGTTAATTTATCCTCCCTCCTCCTACACCCAAAATTCAACAGTAAAACAGTAAAGCTGAATTATGCAGAAAAAAATGTTGCTTATTTCTGAGTATTCTTGCAGTAATTTTATTAAGAAAGTCATTTGAATTTTAATCAAGGTGAACATGTATCTAGAACAAAATCTTGTCTAGCCTGAGTACTGTATAATACCATACATATTGTCCAAAACTCAAAAAGAAAAAAAAAGTGTGTTGTCTCTGTCATGTACAGATCATGTCTTTATGTAGAGAGGTGTGGGTGTGAGAACAGTCTACAATTCAAAAAGGCTATCGAGGGAGTGTATTAGGTTTTGTAAAAGGATGAAATATAGGGAAAAACACACATGTTGGGGAAAAATGATACAAATCTATTTTTTTATTTGAACTCCATAGCTTTTATTTTTTCATTCTTTCCTTTTTCTTTCTTTCTTTTTCCTTTTTTGAGTAAATATGTGAATTCAGATTTCTGTATATTAAAGTAGCAAGAATCATTATTTGCACAAAAGAACCCAACATGTCAACATGTAGCATTCCTTTGAGGCACTGACTAGAAACTGGGCTTGCTTCTTAATTCTGTTTGCCATTAGGGAAACAGGAACAAGACATCTATTACATTGATCCACTTAAAAAAATTATTTATTTTAAACCTTTGGGAATAGAGATCTTTAACCTGAATTCTTTTTCCCTTTCCCTTCCCGTTGAAAACTATATAGTGGTTTAACATGTAAACTATATTGTTATACATAGAGAATGATTTTAAAATTAATAAAAAAATTAGCTGTGGAAGTTGGGAAACCACAGACTCGATAAATCAGCAACAAGGGAGTTATAAATGGTGACCTTCTTATGTTAAAGCCATGCAGGGGTGCACAGAGTAACACTGGCCCAACAGCCATAAAACACTGTCACATGTCATCCTGTTATACACAGACCCCAAAGTACACTAAAACCTTGTATGTTATTAAGGAAAATTACTTCTTTAAAGGGAAAGTACAATAAATAAAAGATGATTCATTGATTATTCACAGACCAAACTCAGCATGCACTGGGCTTTAAACTAATCATTATTAATATGCTAATTTGCAGCAAAAGATGGAGACACTCCATTCATTGGTGCAATGCTTTGGTAGAAACTCAAAAGCCCCTAGCAATCACCAAATGGAAACTATAGAGCTGGGGAAAAGAAATGTCTGAAATGAAAATTCACAGAATGTCTTTAGCAGAAGCTTGAAATTGGCTGGAGGAAGGGTAGATGGTTTTGAAGTTAGATGAAGGAAATGACTTAAACTGAATGAAGCACTACAGAACAGGGGGTTGTGGAAAGACACAGCACAGTCTAGGTGGCCATTGTGTTGTTGTGAACAAACTATAGAAAGGCTGACTGCTTGTAAAGAGCACTTCCTATCTGCTCCACACCCTACCACCCTTCCCTTGTGCAAAAGCAGCTTCCCAACAGTGCAGTGAGCAAAGCAGAATGTGGCCTGGAAGGAGTAGCCTCTATAGACAATGTAAATCTCACCACTCAAAGTATCATTCACATTAGCCAAGAGAAGCCATTTCTAGCATCTTCCAAATACTCACTTTGGCAGATGCATTATACTTCTGCAAAAGGCATGTAAAACACAGCTAGTTAGAAGCATAGAACAAAAGGAAATTAGCTCTAACTGGATGAAACAAAGAACATTCCTCTGCTGCATTGGCATCCTTGTGATGATACTCAAATACAGTGTCATCTAAAAACAAACACATTGTGAGGTACTCTACTACATGATAAAACAATCAAAATGAGATATTTCTGTGCATTCAGATTGTCATCTTTTCATAATGTAAGTATTCATAATTATCTTGAATAAAGAATTCCTGGGATTTTGTTGAATTCATATATTCCTCCAATTCTTCCAAAAAATATACTATAATCCAACTTGAGGTTTTATCTTAGTAAGAGAATAGGGTTACAGAAAAAGTTATCTCTGCTAAGATTTGCAAGCTGCAACTATTCAAAGTACTGCAGATGCAAGAAAGTTTCACTGCAGAGCATTTTAGTTTTTCAGATGTCACCTGGAGCCCACTACAGGAAGACAAAGCTGTTACTTCCACATGCACTGAGTTCCTTCTGTGCACCAGAGTTCAAAGACAGAACCCTTCATTTGTTTCACAGAGATTTGAGCTAAGATATTCTTTTACATGAAAGAATATAAAAGGCAAGTTGTATTGTATAGTGGTATTTAATGTTTTCAGGGTTCCAAGTGGTGGCTACGGTAGCATTTATTACCCATAACCAAGTGGAAAGCATTTATTTTTAGCCACATCACTGAGTGTAATGTAGGTCCCTGAATGGTGAACTCTCAGCTTATATTTAATTTGCTGTGTGTCTGAAAACTCCCTGAAGGGTCATTCACAAATTGGCATGGAAAAATGTATTGCTAGGTAGTACATTCTTTAAGAGCAAAAGGAATTCACATACTCTACTGAACAAAAATTAAGACAAACTTATTTCTCTTTAATGGATACATTTACATATATCACTACTAATTTTACATAACACATACATATATAAATATATTAAATATGTATATAATTAAACCTCAGAGCTACTCAACCATTAACAGTTGTATTTTCTTAAAATCAAGTCACAATTCAGCATATGTATGAGTGAAAGAAACAGAAAAATACACCATATACACAAACTGAAAGAAAAAAAACACATGATGATCTCCTTAGATGTCAGAAAAGCTTTGACAAAATACAACACCCCTTCATGATAAAAGTCTTGGAGAAACTAGGTATATAAGGGACATATCTAAACATAATAAAAGAAATATGCAGCAAGCCAATAGCCAACATCAAATTAAATGGAGAGAAACTCAGAGGAATTTCACTAAAATCAGGAACAAGACAAGGCTGTCCATTCTCTCCATATCTATTGAATATAGTACTCAAAGTTCTAGCTAGAGCAATAAGACAAGTAAATGAGATCAAGGGGTACCTAATTTTCAACAAAAAGCCAAAATTATACAATGGAAAAAAGAAAACATCTGCAATGGTGCTGGTATAACTGGATGTCAGGATGTAGAAGAATCCAAATAGATTCATATTTATCACCCTCAAAACTCAAGTTCAAATGAATCAACAATATCAACATAAAACTAAATACACTGAACCTGTTAGAAGAGAATGTGGGAAATAGCCTTGAATGCATTGGCACAGGAAATAACTTCTCAAAAAGAACACCAGTAGCACAGACATTAAGATTGACAATAAATTGTACCTCATGAAACCAAAAAGATTCTGTAAGGCAAAAGACACTATCAATAGGACAAAATGGCAGTCTACAAATGGGAAAAGATCTTCCTTCACCAACCCCACATCTGACAGAGGACTGATTCACAAAATACATAAATAATTCAAGAAACTAGACATCAAAAACCAATCAGACATCAAAAAAAATCAGTCCAATTAAAAATGAGGTACAGATCTAAACAGAGAATGTTTGACAGAAGAATCTCAAATGGCTGAGAAATACTTGAGATGTTCAACATCCTTAACCATCAAGGATATGCAAATCAAAACAACAGCTCTGAGATTCCATATTACACATGTCAGATCAAAAACACAAGTGACAGCTTATGCTGAAGAGGATATGGAGTAAGGGGAACACTCCTCCATTGCTGGTGGGTGTGCAAACTTTTACAGTCACTTTGGAAATCAATATGGTGGTTTCTTAGAAATTTGGGAATTAATCTACCTCAAGAGCCACCAATACCACTCTTGTATATATACCCAAAGGATGCTCCATTCTACCACGAGGACACTTTCACAACTATGTTCATAGCAGCTTTATTCATAATAGCCAGAAGCTGGAAATAACCTAGACATCCCTTAACTGGGCAATGGATAAAGATAAAAAAAAATGTGGTACATTTACACCATGGAGTATTACTCAGCTGTTAAAAACAATGACATCATGAAATTTGAAGGCAAATGGATGGAACTAGAGAAAATCATCCTGGGTGAGGTAACCCAGACCAAGAAAGACACACATGGTATGTATTCACTTATAAGTGGATATTAACTGTTAAATAACTAATAATCAAGCTACAATCCACAGAACCAGAGAGGCTAGGTAACAAGGAAGGCTTTGATCTCCCAGAGGAGGGAAAATAGAATGGATTTCATGGGTGGACTCAGGTCAAGTGGGGGGATAGAAGAAGGGAGTGTTGAAAGAGATGACTGGGGGGAGACAGACATTTCAGGGTAAGGTAGAAACCTGATGCAAGAGAAACTTCTAGGAATCTACAAGGATGACCCCAGCTAAGACTCCTGGCAATAGGGGTTATGTTGCCTAAACTGGCCATCTCCTGTAATGAGGGATTAGAACACCAACCCAGCCACATAACCTTTGACCTACAGTCTGTCCTGACTATAAGATATGCTAGGGTAGGTGGCATAGAGACTGTGGTAGTGGTCAACTAATGACTGGTCCAGCCTCAGACCCATGCTATGAGAGACCCAGGAGCACCAGGACCCAGAGGCTGGATGACCTAGAGACCTAGAATAAAACCAAACATGACTAGGGGAAAGAAGAGTCATTGTGATGGATGATGCCTAATGCTATTCTGCTACAACCAAAGATTTGTGCCTAGCCCAATAGTCATCAGAGACGCTTCATCCAACATGTAAAGGAAACAGGTGAAGTGATCCACAGCCCAACATTAGCCTGAGCTCAGGGAATTCTGCTGAAGAGGGGGAGGAAGGACTGTAGGAGCCAGATGGGTCAAGGACATTACTAGAAAACCTACAGAATCAACTAACTTGGGCTCCTAGGGGCTCACAGAGAGTGAACTAACAACCAGGGACCCCGTATGGGTACTGACCTAGGGCCTCTGCATTTATGTGACAGTTGTGTGGCTTGGTCTTCTTATGGGACTCCTAACAGTTGGAGCAGGGTCTGTCTTTGACTCTTTTGCTGGCTTATGTGACCTCTTCCTTATATTGGGTCACCTTGCCCACCTTAGTACAAGGGGAGATACTTAGTCTTAGCGCAACTTGATATGCCATGTTTTGTTGATATACTTGGGAGGCCTGACCTTTTCTCAAAAGAAATGGAAGAGGAGTGTTTGGGGGTGGGGTGCAAAGGGACAGTTGGGGAAAGGGGCATGGAGGAGCAGAGGGAGAGGGAATTGCAGAAGGAATATAAAATAAATTAATTTTTAAAAAAAGAGCAAATGGGATTCACATAGTCTACTGAACAAATATTAAGACAAATTTATTTTTCTTTAATGGATATATTTATACATATAAATACTAATTTTACTTATGAATACATACATACATATAAATATATTAAATATGTATTATTATTAAACCTAAGGGCTAGTCAACCATTAGCAGTTAAATTTTCTTACAATCAATAGTCACAATTCAGCATTTAAGAATATGAGGGAAAGAAACAGAAAAATCCATCAATTACTGGGCATCCTACCCATGGCTAGAATTAAAGTCCACAAAATAAATGATACTGGAGATAAAAAAGAGGAACGTTTAGCCTCATTCATATGAGCTAGCTAATTAAAAATATTGTAGAAGTGAAAGATACTCAGAAATGTTCTATTTGAAGACCTCTAGTGGTGAATTGAGTAGCTGGCAAATTTCCTATCCTGTCCTTTCTAATCCAGTACAGTGTTTAAGGATCCCAGGATATTCCTTTCCGTAGACATAATGCAAGTGCTACTGGGTGGCTGTTTCATTTCTTGGGGAAAAAAAAAATTAAATTTCTAAGTAAGTTGACAACAAGCCATCAAATAAAATGATGTTATTTTTACACTTAAAAACATTTTAAGTCTACAGATTTTCATTTCCCATTTATAAATACTCATTTATTCTTTCTTCTCATCTCAGGTTATTTGAAATCTGTTGATGTTTTACTGATCAGAAAAGGTTTTAACCAACATTAAATCATGCAAGCAATAAATATATAATTTCCCTTGCAGATGAGATTAATGCTTGTATTTATTTTTAAATTAGAAAGAACTGATGACTGATTTTGGAGGAGGGTGTCATTACCCTATCGACATAGATATAGTTACTGACACTCATATTAGTAGGCATAAACTGGGTCCTCATTAAAAACAAAGTACCTCAGGTAAAGTTAATTCTGCTTTTTCAGACTTATGCTCTTCTTATTAAGGATTTTTTTTGGTCTGTTAATATATCTTCAGTCAGCCTTGTTTCTGAGGAAATACTATATATTGTAGACATTAAAGTTAGTTCCTCTGAGCAGATAGATCAGCGAATAAATAAACTGTGCAAGTGAGAAAACCTGAGTTTGGTCCCGGGAACCTATGTAAAATAGCCCGATGTGGTAACTTATGTACGTAATCCCAGCACTATAGCCAGATGGGAGACAGAGACAGTGGATCTTTAGAAGCTCCAGAACCGGGTAGCCTGGCACAAGCCTCAGGAAAATAGCAAAGGAGACGTGTCTCAAACAAGGGGAAGGTGAGGATAGATGCCCGACATTGTCATCTGACCTCCACATGCATGTGGGGGCAACATGTACCATGTCCACATGCATGAATGTTCTCTTTCTCAGACTGCGCGCGCACGCACACACACACACACACACACACACACACACACACACATTAAAACATAAAATGAGTCTTGTGGAACAATGTGCTTCCTAAGTCCTAAAGTCACTTCAGTAGATTTGTTATTTGTCGAAAACCACAGTGTGTTCCTCTCTTACATACAAGACATTTTAAAGGCAGATGTGTAAGAGAAGATGAAACATGAAATATTTAATAAATCATGCTCAAGACGACGCACACATATATGTATAATTATGTACTGCCTGACTAATTTTCAGCCCAGCAATGGACCACAATTCATGCCCATCAACCAAAAGAACTGTATTGCCTAAAATCACTGTAGCCAGCTTCATTGTGTAAGTGTATTCCACAAAAGTTGCACAAAGATAGAATTGCATAATTGTGCATTTCTCAAAATGCATCTTTGTTATTTGGTTAATGCATGACTGTATGACGACAAGTCAATATAAAAAGCAATGATGAAATAATTGTTTTGATGATAACAAAAATTAGAGAAAATGGTTTAAAGCATCCATCAGGCCTAGAGGAGGATTTTGAAGCATGTAAAGATTACTTAGACAATAATAATGGTGCAGTAATAAACACAATGTTCAAACACCCACACGGTACTGAAGAGGAAAAACAATGGCAGTAATGATTATCTGAAGGAAGTTGGGAAACTTGAGAAGTGGTCCCCTGCTACAGCTCAGTGGTGACTGTTGCTAACATTTGCATTTAATGTACAAAGGGTACAATATCCACAAAGATTCCCTATCATACAAAAAGGATAGTTTTTCTTTTAAATTGAAATGTATTTATATCCATACTTCTGTTCTGGAAAAAAAATTACTAAAGGTCATTCAGTAATTTCTAGCTCAGATTACATATTCCATCAGCATTACAACCACCACCGTCTTCTTCCTAGGCCCCTCTTTCACAGGAACTGATGGCAAGATGTTTCGAGATTCTTGGGAAAGCAGACTTAAAAGAGGATCAATTTATTCTGTTCTTACTCCTTTCCAAGGAACAATGACTCTCTCATAAGAAGTTTGCCCTTGTCAAAACTGCTCATGATGACTCCTTAGTTTCAACCCAATCAAACAATCTAACAGCATCCCAGACCACTCCATTTGTCCCTGTTAGCCAGCCCCACACTACACTGGCTTATGCATCTCTAAGACTCCTTCTACAAAAAAGCAAAAATTCCCAAGTGCCTTTTGCTCATGCTCTTGGGTGGAATTCCTTAGGACACAATGCTAGACAAGGTAAGGAGAAGCCATAGGAAGCTCCTGGTCATCCTGACCAAAGAGTGAGTCACCATGCACAGGCGTGTGCAGACCTTATCCTCTCAAGTTATGCTCCTATTCTGGCTACGGCTACTCAGGTCTTCCCAGAGATGCATATCATCTCTCTCCAAGTAGCTTGCTTCTGCTGTGATTTATTTATTAAACTTTTCTGTAAAGATGAAAATATTCTCATAAAATTATTCATTCTTGTCTTTCCTATATCCTGTTCTCTGAGATGTTTAGATGTTTGTTCACAATTAAAGTACATCTATATATGCTTTAACTCAAAAGTAAGCATTTGAACCTTTCAAGCCAAGTAATTGATTCTTTTTGCTACACCAAGCTTAGCCTGAGGGCAGTTCATCTGAAAAACCCCAAATTCTGTATAAAGGAGCTGTGAGAAAAAAAAAGGAATGTAAAGTCACAGTGTGGTTGGCATCAAAACATTGACCCACTATACAGCATAACAGCTTCCTGGGGACAAGACCTTGATACATTACTTCTGCCTGTGCTACTCTTAGAGTCCTTTGTCATTTTTCTCTTCCTACATGTGTGTTGTCAACTAGCCTCTAGATCGTGGCCACTTCTGTAGCTAGAGTTTTCTCCAGTCCTGCCTGGGCCCGCAGCCACTCAGACCCAAATAAACACACAAAGGCTTATTTATATTAATTAAAACATATGGCCTAATGGCTCAGGCTTCTTGCTAGCTAGATCTTACATCTTAAATTAACCCATTTCTATAAATCTATACCTTGCCATGTGGCTGGTGGCTTACCGGTATCTTTACGTCTTGCTTCTTATCATGGCTGGCAATGTCTCCTGACTCAGCCTTCCTCTTCCCAGAATTCTCTCTGCTTATCCCGCCTATACTATACTTCCTGCCTGGCTACTGGCCAATCAGCATTTTATTTATCAACCAAATCAGAGCAACACATTCACATTATACAGAAAGACACTTCCTTTGAGAGGAACTTCTGCTCTTTTATTTCCAGTAAGACTGGGGCCCTACTCTGAAGGCTCTCTTCCTTCAAAACTGTGGTTCCCATTTTTTCCCTGTCATTTATAATTGTTATCTAAAGTATCTTTGCTAAACTGCATCACAACCATAATAGTGAAGGACCCCTTCTATTTTGCAGCACCTCATATAATCATGACACACAGGAAGCAGCTGATACATATATTGTACATGGCTGTGCAATCTAATTGGTTCCTTTTATAGACTCTGTGATGTGACTGAGGCAAATATTCCTTTTAATCTCACATGGAGTCTCCTTAGATGAGTCTCCTTAGATGACCTTACCACAGGGCACACATGTGAAGTCACAGAACTGGAACCTGAGCTCAGTTCCCATGGTTCCATAGCCCTCATTCATCATTACTGTGAAAATAGTTGGGATCTTCTGCACAAAGAACTCTTAGAAAACTTTCATGAATATAACAAGACATTATATTTTAGCAGAAAATCATCCCAACATGGTTTACGGGGGAAAAAAGAAACAGCTTATTTTATAAAATGGAAAGGAATCATAACACAAGCGACCATTTTGAAAATTATGCTATTCTCAGGGAAATGGATGGAATTCATTATGTTGAGCAAAATAAGCCAGTCTCAAAAAGATGAATATTGCATATTTTCTCTCAAATGTAGAAGCTAGATTTCATTATATATATGCTTGTATTTATGTATATGTGACATGAAAGCATAAGGTGGCATATTTGGTAGAGAAGAGGAACCAGGAGGAGTAGAGGACATGATGGTTATATGAACAAAGCACAATGATTATGTACAAAAATGGCGTCAACCCACTATTTCATATGATAACTACAAACAACTGAAAAGTGAAAACAGACAATTTTGGTTTGTTAAACTTCTTACCTTATATTAGGATATCCTCATCTCTGTGGCTCAAAAAACATTTACAAAAGAAATGTCAAAATATCTACTTTATAAAATTTTTCTTGCCTAGTGTAACACCTTTCTTTCATTATAACAATTAGGGACTTCTCATTTATCCATAGATAAAAGATGCAAGAACTGTCCTGTTCACAGATTGGTGGTTGGCAAGCTGTGTAACACAGGGAGGGCTAGATACCATTTAAAACTCTCAGACAAAAATATGTGCTAACTATAAGTAGTGACTACAAGTGGTAACTAACTAACTTTTCAGTTCACTAATACATCCTCTAAAACCTTGTGTCTTATAAGCACTTAACGAAGTTTATTGCGCAGGGTTTTTTTTTTCCTGTTCACAAATACAATTAACCTCAATTTGTTTCTGTTGAAAGTTGTTGTTTTGTTTTAGTTTCACAGTTTGCTTTAAGATCAAGTATCTGATTATCATCCAGGTCTACTCAGATGAATAAATTATACTTTGGATTATTTCTACTTTCCACACAATTTAAAACTCATTTTAAGTATGTTTATTATATATAAATACTGCTGTGATTATATTTATTTTAGGGTATGGTATTTCCAAGGCTGATACTTCAAGCAGCTCATTTACTTTGATGCTTATGTAGAAAAATGGTACTCTTCAAAAAATATATTTTATTGTTGTTTTATGTGAGGTAAAGCTCAAAACTGTTATAAAATAAAAGGCTTATGAGAAAATGTAAATCATTATTGGCATAAGTAAATAGTCATGAATGAAAATTTTTTATTCTACTTTCTGGCAAAGCCTGGCCCCATTATTTAGAATAAAGCACAGTAAAATGAAATGAGAAGATTCAAAACAATGAAAGCAATAGAGTAAGTCAGTCACAATTTCTTATTGTCCTTTCTACACAGGGGTAGAATAGAGAAGGATGAAAGAATTGTCAGAAGTCAATTACACTTTTAACAGATAAAAAGAAATAAGAATTTTAAGCACAGAGTAATTATTGTCAAGAGATCTTATTAAAATAAACAGAATTCAAAGTTTGCTTCTGCTTTGGAAAACCATCCAGAACCAACAGATTTATTTTTTGCAACTTATAAACAATTTAATTGGGAGCTTGCTTACAATTTCAGAGGGTGCATGCTCTGCACCACGGTGGTCAAAACCAGTAGATTTTAACAGCTAGGAATGATACCAAATGATCTATATTGCAGTGTAAAATGAAAAGGATGCAGATGTGAAGTGAGCGGGTATGGAAAAATCATTCAAAGGAGTTATTTTATAAGTGGATTCAAAAGCATAAGCTACATGAAAGTAACAGAACATTAATTATATGTTCAGGTGACAAGAAGTGATGCAATGATTGAGTCTCTATGGTTTAAACATTAGAAGCAAGGACAGGCTATAGAGGCCAGTGATAGTTACAGAGGAGGGCATGAGACGGCTTAGAAACTCATTATCTAACACCAGATTCTCCAGAAAGCTGAATGTTTATGTTCTAACCATGATTCTAGCACTTCCAAGCTATGGAGATAATAGTTTAATGAATGATCTTGGGTTTCCTCATCTGTATCAAGAAAATAACAGCTTCGTTATAGGGTTATAGCAAATTTCGTAAGTTAACTCTGCAAACTATATGTGGCATATAATAAACAATCAAGAAGGGTTAGCTTCCATCATCACCTATGCTCATTTTCTGTTAGAAATAACTTTAAAATAATCTGACTTTATAGTTGCACTATGTGAGAGTTGGGCTATATTTTTCTGACTCGAAAAGATTTGTGCACATGGACATTCAGAAGAAAAAGCTACTGATACTATTGGCATGCATTACAAGACGGTTTACGCTCCTGCAGACTACATAAGGACACTAGGATAAGCATTCAGTGCACCAACTCTGCTGTATGGAAAATTCTGGTCTCATTTCCTCGGCTGTTTTATCATAGATTTGGATAAAGACAAAGCCAAGCCTTGATGAGTTGAGCTCTTTATTCTGTGCAGTGCTAAGAGCTATCCCCCAAGCTTTTATAATCTCAAAGTAATAATATGTTACTAAAATAAATCCCCATGCTGAGAGACTAGTTGGAGATGTTGAATTTAAAAAATCTTCAAAATTCTGGAAGATATCCTGACATTTCAGGTCACCAAATATATAATGAAATAATTTTATAAAGTCCAAAAAAATGAGAATGAAAAAAAATGTCCTTTTAGGGAACTTGAAAGTAGCAATTATTGTTAAAACAGCTTTCTTCTCAACTGCCTCTTTCACACCCCATTCCCTCCCTCCTCTCCTCTTTCTCCCTCTTCCTCCTATTCCTTCTCTTTCCTACTACTACTTCCTCCTGTCACCTTCTCTTCCTCTGCTCTCTCCTCTCTTTACTCACGGCACACAAACCTGCACACACACACATGCTCATTCCTGATGCTTTATCTTGACTGTCTACTGCTATGGATTGAGAGATGCCCCGGAATTTAGTAATACGCACCTCTGGGCATGTCTGTCACAGCACTTCCAGAGCAGATCTGCTCCTGAGATTTTTGATCCAGTGAATAAATGAATCCCTTGGTGAAGTCATAATATAATGGCATTATTTCAACTTGATCATTGATGGCATGCCTTTGGGGCTTACATGGTGCCATGTCCCTTGGCCTTTCCTGTGTTCCCTTACTCTGCCTCCTGTCCACCATGGGGTGAGTAGCCTCAGCCATTGGCTCCTTCCTACATGATTTTTCTGCCTCACTTGGAGCTATAATCAATGGAGCTAATGACTGTGGTCTGATTCTTGTGAACTATGAGTCCAAATAAATTCCATCTGCTTTAAGTTATTTATCTTATTTGGTCACAGAGATGAAAAGCTAACTAACATGCATGTCTGTCTACATTCAAGACCCAAGGAGGTAAGTGTATTCATAAACAGGAAGGAAAGGGTGCCTGTGATAATATTCTTGAGATAACTGTGATGTTTCATATTGCCTGTAGATTTTGACCACATTTTTTTCCACCAATGCATGATGGATAGCAGGAAAAGAAGGCAAGGAGTCTTGGATCACTTTTGCAAGAAGAAATTTAGTCTGTTCCTTCAGCAATGTCCTTGCTTTCTAAGCACTCCTAATGTGTGCAATCTAGCTATTCAAATGGCTTTTTGAAGCAGAGAGGATGATCTGGGAGAAGGCTGATGATAAGCCTTCCATCATCCCATAATCCTGTAGTCCATGTTTTCCATTTAAAGAACACTAAACTCACTCAGAGATGCAGGAAAAATGGTAATTCTCACATGCATTAGACTGCAAATGTTCCTGGGAGAGTAGGCACAAGCCACTTAGTCTCACTTCAGTTTCTTTTTGCTTTAATTGTTTTACTATTTATTTTCTTAATAAATTTATGAGATATATATATATATATATATATATATATATATAGTGTGTGATGTTTATAAGCACTAATGTGAATAGTTAATGTTATTAAAAGTAATATTTCATAAAAATCATTAATAAATCATTTTATTTAACAGTTTCTTCACACTGTCTTCTTAAAGAGCTCAATTTAAGATCACACACTACAGTTTCATTGTTTATAGGTGAACCTGGGAGGTAAACACAGAAAGTACACATCACCAAACACTTGGTTAAAAGACACCGAATAAAAATGGAATTTAATCTTACTACAGAGACAAGCAGACAGGTGAGAAACATCATAACACAGTTTCAGCTCAGAAATGAGTTTATATTTCCAGATGTCTCACTCTAAAGTGAGTGTGCAAAGATGAATAAGATAGGTTTGTTTCTTGGCCCCAAAGCACACTCAATCAAATGGAGACCTGCAACTGATAAGAAAACAATTATACTACAATTTTATAATAAACACAATGAACTATCCTTTCAATCCATTTCTTCAATACCCCCCAGTTGTCCTTTCTTTTTATCAACCCACAATCTTACTATGATTCTTATCAACCCAGAAAATAAAGATTTTTATGGTCAATTTAGCTCTATGATGTAGCTTATTTATCTGTTTGGCCATCTGTAATATAACCCTAGCTTCAAAGCCCTATTCAAAACTGAACTTATTGAGTTGCTCAATTGCCTAAGGAGTAAAGCTGGGTTTTTCCCTTCTATTCCTTAATAATAGCCAGCTGACTCAAACGAGCACAAGGAAATGGTAAAGAAATACATAATTAATTTGCCTTTATATGAAAGTTTATAAAATATATTTGTCCAGTATTAACACCAAAGAAATAAATTAGAGAAAAGAAAACTATTGCTCAAGACAATCACATAAGGGAAACTCAGGTGGTTGTCATGTTGCAATAAGATGCAGAGAATGATTTACAGATAGACTTAAAAATTGTATTTGAAGCCGGGCGGTGGTGGCGCACGCCTTTAATCCCAGCACTCAGGAGGCAGAGCCAGGTGGATCTCTGTGAGTTCGAGCCCAGCCTGGGCTACCAAGTGAGTCCCAGGAAAGGCGCAAAGCTACACAAAGAAACCCTGTCTTGAAAAAAAAAATTGTATTTGAGTAAACCAAACATGGTAGTTTATGAATAATCACAGCAATTGGCATATTGAGACAAGAGGATCACCTCTAGTTTGAGGGTAGTCTGGGCTACACAGCAAGTTACAGACTAGTCAATAATACATAGCAAGTATAGGGAAAAGGTGCTGTCTAAAGAAACGCACCCTGACCCTGGAGCCCAGAACTAGGGAAAGATGGCTCAGATAAGGCCAATGAAAGAAACACAGCTTGGCTCAGATCAGAGCCATCTCTGCCCCTGGCCAACTGACTTATGAAACCAACCAATCACAGAGCAGGACAGTAGAACCCTGGCCCTGGGGTACAGGACCAGAGAAAGAAATACAACCTGGGTTTGGGACCTTAATCAGAGAAATAGATCAAGGAAACATGCCCTGACTCTGAAACCAGTACCAAGAAATAGTCCTGGTCCCTAGAATCAGAGTCAGCAAAAGAAATGTGCCCTGGCCTTAAAATCAGTGTCAAAAAGCCAAGAAAGGCCAGTGAATGAAACACAGTTTGGCTCTGAAATCAGGGCCATCTCTGTCCCTAGCCTATTACTGGCCAATCCCTGTGCAGAAAAACAAAACAAAACAAAACAGAAAAACAAAAACAAAAAAAACTAACCAATCACTGGTTGACTTCACCCCCAAGACATTCTATATAAACCACCCTGCCTGATCAGTTGTGGGCTGTTCTCTCCACCCTGGTAGAGGCAGCTACTCTCCTGGACTCCTCCTTCCCAAATAAATCTTTCTCAAATGAGTTTTAGGTGTCAAGATCTTCATTCACTGGCATAGAGAAGATCCTTGCTGAGAGGTCTCTCAGTGGATAGAGCAGGAGAGAGCTGAAAAAGTTAACACTTTTCTCCTGAGCCAGAGGAGATTGCTACATTTCTGCAGGGATTCCCTCTTTTGCAGAGTGAAGCAAAAGAAGCAACATCTTAGGCTTAGTATTATGACTTAGTATTCAGACTGAAAAGGTCTTGAATCCACTTCTCAGTTTTAGCAGGATTCTCTCATCTCTCAACATTCAGATTCATGCAGTCATTCATAGACTAGGAAATGTGGTCACAAAAATACTGACAAACTTCAAGTGCAATATCTCAAAATAAGTAGGTGGGAAGCAAAATTCCCAAGTCATCTGATATCCTTTGCTGAAAAAAGCAGGTGTGTTAAAGCAAGCCTGGTCCTAAGCCTAGTTCCCTGAGATAGAGGAGCAGGATCTAGCTAAGAGTAGGTAGCCTTCGGGGCGTGGCAAGATCCTAGATCCAGATGGAAATACAAGTAATTCTTTAAGTACTTATTTATATAAAACCACTTATATAATATGAATGAGACGGTAAGAGGTAGAGTTTTAACTTGGGGAAAGAAAGCAAACTTCTCAACACTGCAACTCCACATGAAGGACAAACGTAATAACCTTGAAAATGCATTTTAAGTAAATGTAGAACTAAGCTTCTTTTTAATATTTAGGATTTAGATGTAAGCCAAATTTTTCTTCCTTCTGCTTTTAGAAACATAATTACCACTTACAAGGAATTTCAAATAATTAAATATACAAGGGTATGCAAGTTCATACACACAAATATAGCTAAAGGATTTAAGAATCAAAATTCTTTACAACTCATAGTAAATTACTTTCTAGTTGTCTGAGCTTTTTATATTACTTACAGTTCATCTATATTTCTGAAAATTATGATCTGATTATTTATGTAGCAAATGCTGTTAAAAAACACATTCTAAAAGCTTCATTAGTTTAACTACCTTGACTCAAAAATAATTAAATAAATTCATCAAGTAAATAATTTTAATTTGGTATCAAAGAAACTTGATGAGAATAAAATGTAAGCATTGTGGGATTTCCAGGTATTTTAAATCCAGAAATGTTTGGGATTTAAACATAGAGAACGAAACCATGTTTACAAACAGGTTTAATTTTAAAGTTAATTTTATTACATTTGTATTTGAAAAAAAAACAACTTTGTCCACATAAAACTTCCAGAAAAATTCCAAAAGTGCTAAGTTAAAAAAAAATTTTAAATGCAGAAGAAATCATCTGACTTACATAGACAGGAGAATCTCTGGGGAATTTGACATTCAGACTAAAATCACTTTTAATAGGTTTTCTAATTAAAACTCAGCATCATAAAAAATTAACCACTAAATTTAATTTCCCACTAAGTTTTACATCATTCTTATTAAAAACATGTTTTATTAGATTTCCCAACTAAATTAAATGTTGAGCAGTGGATGCATTTATTGTTGGTTTATATGCCTTAAAATTACACAAAACTACCATATTTAGGCAAATTAGATGCAATTTTAGTCAGGAGCCTATTTTTACTAAAATGTTACTTACATATCCATTGAGCAGTAAAAGAGGATTGCATATAAACACTGAATAGTTGTATGTTATTTCTGTACGTGAGTGTTCTTAATTTACATCCAATGTGTACAATTTTCAGCAAATAATCCCACACTGAACCTCTCTTAGATCAATAGAGAGGCATGTTCATAAATTATAAAAGAACCCATAGCAACTGTCATAAGAAAGGACAGAGCTGAACCATGCACAACCTCACATATGAACTCTCATTCTGAAAGAAACTTAGAAAGTGCTAATTAGAACAGCATTTGAGTATGAGGCTCTGAGCTTGACATGGCTGCCATTGTGGAATTAGGGGCAGCTAGGAAGAACTGCAGAGGAGTAAGATTGGAAACATTGACTTCCACATGTTCATTTGGCTTGATAGGCCTCATGAGAATGTGCACAGTAGCTCAGCAGTCTGTACATTTTAAGATAGATGTGTAATGCAGATTTATGCTGCCAGTTAAGCACACAGTCTAAATTGGGATAGAAGAAAATGTGGGACCTTATTTCATATGTCTTTACTTATTGATTCATCACACAACTAGAGCGTTCTGTTTTTAATCTATGCCATTCACACCTCCCCAGGGCTATTGCCAGTTTACTTGTATAGGTTTTGCTGCTCACTGCAATAGAAGCGCACTTTATTTCAAATACTATTTGATTTGATATTATTAATGGTCAGGTTACTTTAGAGCTTTTGGCATGGACAATGGAATGGGACAATTTCATGTAGTTCTAACACATTATGTTCATTTTTATATTATCTAAACATTCTAGGAGTCAGTTCACATGTGGAATGGATGGAGAGGATTATATTTCTTGACACTTACTCTTGTACACCATCTACTTAAGGTCCAAACAGTTACTTTTTAGAATCACACCTCTGAATAACATATTTACTTCCTTTTTGACTCCCCAACACATAAGTGAGTACATCCTATTTGAGGTGCATTCTATGTAACATAGGTCTTTGAGGGAGGCAGAAATCCCCAGTATGGAAGCAAATTAACTCAAAATGTTTACTATAGAAAATAAGAAAGCTGAAAACAATTAATATAAAGATAGTTAAATAGGTTTCTTAAGAACACATTTCAAGGCTACTGTTCTATGTTATTATTTGGGGGAAAGTTCTCTTATTAGTGTGTTACTATATGAAGTACCCAAGTAATGTCACAGCAGCAATTCCAGAGTTGATTCTAAGAGAGTCTTGTTGACATTGTTTGTTTTCATCTAACAAGACCTTACAGGACTAAGTTGACTTTGGCAGCCCTAGTTTTTCCAGAGGGTATTCAAAGTAAGAGACATTGAAATCTCAGAAACTGTCTTCTGAATGTTTACTCAGCAAGTCAGTTTTACAGGTAAACCTTGTTTTCTATTCAGAAGAAGGGAATTAGAAACATTAGATATTGAAAATTGCCCAGGTGTTTCATTCCCATAGTAAGCTGTACATAAACAACACAAGAGATAATGGCTACTCTTCATTGTCAGCTTGACTAAATATATAATCACCGTGTAAACATACCTCTGAATGTGTCACTGGGGGTATTTCCAGAAATGTTCGACTTAAGAAGGAAGAAGCTTTATGGATGTGACCAGCACTACCCAGTGGGCTGGAGTCCTGGACTGATTAAACAGGAAAGGGGAGCTGAGCATCAGAATTCATCTCTCTCTGACCAGCTGCCTCCTGCCACCATACCTATCCCACTAGGATAGACTGTATCCATTCCAAAACCACATTGCCTATTTATCTAAAACAATGTTGCCTATTTATCATGTGATATTGTTACTGCAATGAGAAAACTGACTTCTTCGATAAGGAACAAAGCAGATTTTATCTATTTGTTTGATGTTTTAACGAGATAAAATTTTACTCTCTAGCATGAACTAGAGTCTCTATAGGTGTTAAACTAGAGTCTCTATAGATTCTTTTTTTTGCCGTCAAATTAATTTTTATTAAAATGGAATATTCTCAATACATGAATTGAAAAGAATGGGTTATAACATGGCAATGTGCATTGTAGCCAGCCTTGAAAGAAGTTAACTTTGGCAGAATTACAGATGATTTTTCCTTTGTTTCCCAGTCTCTTCTATCTTTAGAAATTATTAAATGTTTTCTCAATCTCCCGAGTGCTGGGACATCAGATTTATGCCACCATTCCTCACATAACATATTTATACTATCGTTTAATTATTTTTTCTGAAGTTAATATTCCTAGTTTGAAAATTCATTCTCTTAGTAGTGACATAGGTTTGAGTAACATCACAACTTACTATAATTAACTATGATTGTTGTAAGATCATACATACACATACACAATTATATATGGACTTTACAGTATAGTGTTTGTATTTGGATTAGCCACTAAATTCCAATGTAATGCTATTTTTTTAAATAAAAAAAATAACCTGACCAGTTGGAGTATATCAAAGCATTTCTATAAAGAATATATTACAATGAAAAAAGAAATTTAATTCTAGTGAATGAATCATATATTTCTAAATGCTAACAGAATTATCAAATGTATTCTTGAATGAAAACTTTGCATAGAATATATGTTTGAAAAGCTAATTTCAGGTAGAAGTTAAAGTGACTGTTGAAAACTCAATCTGCATGTGTTTTTTTCCTCTGCTTTTTCTAGACATTTCAACACTCATGTGCTTGGCACACAGATACTGTTAACAAGATGTTTATCCAATAATGAAATAGTCATGAGCCACATTATCTTCAGTAGATGGCAGAGCATATGTGTGATAGTGTTCCCATAAGATTACATCCTTCAGTGACATCTTAGCTATCTTCATTTATGGAAGCACACCAACGTTCACACAATGGTACAACCACATAGTGACACATTACTAAGGATGTGTTGCTGCATGACTATTCCAAACACAACACAAAACCCAATTTGCCTAGAAAAAATAAATAACTCTAATTTGCTGCATTGGTTAAGCTGACATACCACAGTTTTAACACTGACTAGCTACCCAAGGACACTATGTACATGAAGTTACTACCCAATAATAGGAAGGTGTTAAGAACAGAAATATACATTTTCTGTTGTAAACCTTTAGTCTTAAAGATGATTAACATGAAAAGAAAATAATTATATGGATGCGCCTCAGCTTCCTTTGGCATTCTTATCTTTTTTTAAGGAAAAGGGGAAAAAAGCAACAACTTACTGTGTCTACAAAAAGAAAGAAATCTTCTGATGCAAGTTTTTGTGTTAAATCAGGTGCAAGTATGCTCTTACAAAATATATCAGAAGTAGTTTACAGTATAGTATTTAATTTAGAAAACCAAGCAGATAGTTTTGTAAAAAAACAATTGACCCTTCCAAAGGGAATCAAATGCATCATTAAGCCAAAGTTTCCAGCCTGCTCCTAGGGCGGACACTCTTGTTGGCTATTCTGTCACAGACAACCCCAAAAAGCAAGAGTCAGATACTTCAGGCATCTCATGACAAAGTAACAACTCAGAGGAAGAACAGCTGCTTGGAGTTGCTCCAGTGATTACAGTATCTGATATGTAAAGGTAAGAATTTAGTGGGTGTCATTTTTACCTGGGATCTACTTAAATGGATGCCAGAGCATGAAAAGTAACAAACAGGCAGTCCCAGAATCCATGTGATCTGTTGGCTCTGGGGATGTTTCCTGGAACTCTGTTAGCCAGCCATAGCCATTGCATGCCCAAGTTGTATTCATAACGCGCTCCCTAACTCAGCAACATTGAGGACCACACGCTTCCTCAATTTAGGCAAACTCAAATGTAAGTAGAGCCCTTTTGAATTTAATCCAAAGATATTATTTTAAACCTATTGAACTGTTTAAACATGATCATGGGTTTTCTTTAAATCAAAAATAAGGGTAAAATGCTTCCTATGCAAAGACTGTGATTTTTACATATTTCTTATATTTTTGGTTCTGTTTTTAAACAGGGTTTATGTATTTCTTATTTTTATATTTTTAACTGAGTGAGGGAAGCAACATGAACTGCAAATAAGCAAAAGGAAGTATTCTCCACTGACCTTGAAATACTTCTCTCATAAATTCTTCATCCAGTTTCTGTCTTTTTGACCTTTGCTTAATTTTCTAACTCAGCATAGGAAACTTTCTTGCTTTTTCTCTCTTCCCCCAATACACAAGAATTTGATGACTAGATTGCAAGTCTTTCATAACCATAGTCAAATGAAAACAGAAAAGAAAGGCTTTAATTTTCATTCTTCATTTTATATGGTGCTCAATAAAGACATTATGTAAACCTGCCCACGTTAAAGGAATTTCAAAAAGCCACAGCACCCTACCTTCATTCTCTTTAACAAATATTTTCAACTTGATCTTAAAGGAAAATAGGACATCTAAAATTTTTATTTGTTCAGAATTTAAAAAAAAACACATTGGTTAGGTTTCAGCTGGTTATAGTGAGGCTGAGACAGAAGGACTAGGAATCTGAGGCCAGCCTGCACTACATGAAACCCTGTCAAAATGAAGAAACATGCAAAAATTACAGGGACAATAAAAGATTTTAGATACAGTAAAATGGAAGTTTTAATCAATCATTAAAATAGGAGTTTATCCCATGATTTCTCCCAACATTTTGGACACATCTGATTTATGGGTACAGACAAAGGAGCTCACATGGTCACAATAAAATATTACTCTTGCATTGTCAGCTATCACATGTAGTTATTCAAATTTAAATTATATGCTATTAATATTGAAAATGCTCCCCACTCAGACTAACTGGATACTGAGCCCACAGTATGGACGGTGACCACCATATGGAACAACGTGATCATAGAAAATTCCCATCCTCAGAAATGTCTCCTGTGTCACATGTCCTACTCTTTTCTCCAAATTTCCCTTCAAAACATCTCCCTGTGGTTTCTCCAAGCATCAGCTTCTGTCTTGCACAGACTCTGCTTTCTTACCCAATTCAGTTGTTTGTAACTATAGAACTGTTTGCATCCCTACCCACAAGGATGCCTTTGTCACATCTGGAGATGCCACACTTGCCTCTAGGGGGAAACATGCGACTACCATGGAGTCAGTAGCTGGAAGGAGGCTGCTAGAAGTTCAAGCAATGAGTCAGGGATCAACAGTGTGGAGGCTGAGAAGCTCTGCCCCATGAACTCTACAGTGGACCCACATTAGATGCTCACCCAAAATTAGATAAGCTACATCACAAGTCATAACCTTCTCACACACTCCGAAGATTAATGTACACCATCCACAAGGAAGTAACATACCCCAAACTAACCTAGACACAGTTTTTAAAACAGCCCAATAATTTTTAAAAGATACATATATTTAAAATGTTATTACTATAAATTCTTATTTTTAAAGAGCAAAGTAGTTTCTCATACAGGTTAGATAGATCACTTTCATTTATTTATATTATATCTTACATTAAAGTTGGGGCTATGCCTTTTAATTTTTTTGTATTTATTTGCTTATCATTACATACAAAGATACACACATATATATGTTTGTGCACACAATATTGTATAGACACGTGCCAATGTATACATACACACATATATCTATATGTATGTATATATCTCACTTGTAAAAGAAGGACAATTAGGTATGAATGGCATAAGATAAAAAGCACACTATAATTATAAAACAAGCATGATAAAATAGTGCAAGTGTATGTAGGTGTTTGTGCACTTATGTGCACACGCACATATGCACATAGGGGTATAAGAATTATACAGTGTGGTGGTAGCATGGATTACTTAGGAAAATACCATTATCAAGGAAAAGGAAAGAAAATATGTAAAACTCATTTTACAAACCATAATTACATTGGAAAGCTACACCTTAATTATTTAAATGATGGAACATGTAGGAACTATCTGAAATGGAGCACATGACAGGAAACTCATAGTGTGAGAAGACTTATGAATTAATAATTCTTGCAATATGGAAAAGGATAATAAATGAGAAAATGATATAGTTTCACATGGTAATAATTTCTCTGAAGAATGTTAGCAATTAACAGATGAAGAAAGGGAGGTGGGCCTTTAGCAGATGTCCTTTTATAGATCTCAGGTCTTGAAAAAGAACCTGTGCGTGCAAGAACATGTGGGTGCAAATGGTATTGAAAGTAACAGGACTGGATTTGCTCTCCTGAGTGGTGAGTATGAGAACACAGTCAAGGAACACACCCAACATCTGTGAGCAGAAAGTGGCCAGGAGCTCACCAAGATGACAGGAAAGCAGATATCTTGTTATCTTACTTTGAGGTCATGATCCTAATAATCTATGAGGATGGGGAAAACCTCTCACACACTAGAAGGAGAGATGGGGCAGTGTGAGAGAGAGCCCCTAACGTGTAAGAGGAGGGTTAGAAGGAGGCTAGGGCGGGGCTAACTAATATTCACATGTAGCAGGCACAGCAGAGTTCTTTCCCTAGAGATAATATTGGAAAAGTTGTTTCATGGCATCTTATTAAGTCAGTATAGATTTTCATCATGAGTTGTGCCCTAGCCAAAGACCTACAACTGGCAATTCCAACCAATAAAGCGATACATTTTCATGATCAGAGGCATTGCTCTAAAATGTACATTCTCTCCATTCTCTAAAATTATATATGATCAGAATGAGAATATAAATAGACAAAATGCATTGATTACAGTGTATATATCATAACTGATAAATATATAATAACTGATAAATATATATACACATATCAGTTATTTTGTGATGCTGGCACCATTAATATGAGAGGAGTATCTATTTATTTTACATCAAAGTGACAAGAATTTTCTTATAGTATTCTGAAAAAAAAAGCCCTTTGTACTGAACAGCTATTCTACTGTATAGCAAGTTAGATATCATCTTGAAGTCACCGACAACATTCTCTTTTCTTTCTTATAAATCATGATGATGTGACATCCACTCTACTTAGACTCTTCTGAAGGAGGAAAAGAGAAGTGCCCCATGATGGGGACATTTGCATATTTAACACTAGGGATATTTAAGTCTTTCTGGTGTGGACTGAATGCAAAATCAATCTGAAACACTGGCAACTTTTAAAACTAGGTTTTAATAACAAGTTTCAGGAAAAACAAAAACCAACAACAAAAACCAAGAAAAGCCTTTTTTCCTATCTACTGATATAGTGAAAAAACTTACCAGCCAGAAGTCATGTAAACTTATATGTGATTGAACTAATAACAAATTTTGAATGAAATTCTCTGGTTTTGACTTACAAAACTTCATTTTACACCTGCTATCATATTTACTTGCATTTAATTTTATACTTACAATGACAAAAATCTACAAAGAATTTTTGAAGTTCTTTGAACATATCAGGCCTGAAGCACTGACTTTCAATTGAATATGTCTATAATGTCCATATTTGTTCCCAGATCAATAGTGGGGAGACTTAGGAATCTTCCTGAGATTCTAGGATAGAAAATGACAATCTTTGCTTCCTTCTCTGGTGGGAAAGCAGCTCAGGATCACAGAAGAGCAACTTCTTCCTACAGTGTCCCTTTGATAAGACTGTCCTTTAACATATGGTCTTTTATATTTGGGACTAGGCTGTCAGGTCAAAGAAAATTTAATCATCTTTAAACTCTTCATCTGCTCAAAAATAAATGGTGACATAAGAGACCTAAGCCAGAAAACATCATCATAGATCTCCTGTAGCACATTTTATATATGAGAAGCAAAACAGGGATGTGCTTGGATTGCATAGCTAACATCTTTTTATAAATCAGTCTAACACTTTAATTTTGAAAAGAGTACTTAAATCTAAAAATAATAAAGTGGATGACATAACCTGAGTGCCCAGAAAAAAAAGTCTCCATAGAAACAGGTTTTTTTTTTTTTTTTAGGATGGACACAAGAATGAAGAGTTGGCTCTGATTTTAACATGTTCTTGCTCATTGCTGGGCCTCATTGCTTTCTTTATTCATTTGTTCAATGTGAAAGGCTTACCGTCTTGCTGGCCATGGAGAGTCTGGGGACTTTGCATTCTTTCTTCCAGATTCGAACTAAGGTCAGAGTTCACAGCTGACATCCGTGTTGAATCACTCATATCAAATTCATCACTTTCTATAGAACTTTCATCCTGAAATGGTTTGAAAATATCATTAGGCACCATAAAACATAACTGTGTGCAAATAATGACTAGTCTATCTATGTGGTCAATGATAGGTTAGCCAGTTAGTAAATTATTATCCGACTTTATAAAATGTGGGACATGCCTTTAATCCCAGCACTTGGGAGGCAGAGCCAGGTGGATCTCTGTGAGTTCAAGGACAGCATGGTCTACAAACTGAGATCCAGGACAGGCACCAAAACTATACAGAGAAACCCTGTCTCCAAAAAAACAAACAAACAACAACAAAAAAAAAGTGGGACACATTGATAAATACTTGGAACAATAGATGATGAAATTATTTCTACCTTTAAGAAATGTTAAGAATTTTGGAGATTCAAACAGCATATTATGCACAATCCCATTGTAAAGGTAGAATAATGTGTTTAGAGAGGAAGTAATTTAGGAATTAGCCTGAACATTAAAATTAAAATGTTCTTGTTAATGAATTTATCATAAAAAAATGATGGGATGAAAAATGTAAGTTTTGCATAAACAAAATGATTCAGTAAAATATTATAAGCACAGATCTTATAATACAGTAGGAATTTTTCAGTAAACAGGATGGACTCTAATAATAAACCAAGATATAAATATATATATATATATTTATATATATATATATATATATTTCAATGTATTTGATATATCCTAACATATTTTACAAATAAAGACAATAGATGATAGATAGATAGATAGATAGATAGATAGATAGATAGAGATGATAGATGATAGATATACTAGAGGGCATAGATAGATAATAGATATGTGATAGATTATAGATACATAGATAGATACTAGATAAATGATATATGTATATGATAGAAAGACAGATTATATATGGATGATAGGTTTTTCATAGAGGAGAGGTAGATGATTACATGTAAATAAATCATACAAAGATATGTTATAGGTAGACAGAGCACTGAAATCACAAAAGGAGTTCTATATAACATTGTATAAAACTCTTTCATTAAAAGTCAGGTCACAAAAATGTCTAACAAGTGGCTAGTTCAGCAAAAATGTCAAGTGTGAACAATTAATAAACCAAGATTGGTATACTTTTTAGTTTTTGAGATTATAAAGTAATTACAACACTTCTCCTTTCCCTTTCCTCTCTCCAAACCTTCTCATATACCTCTCATTGCTCTTTTTCAAATTCATGGCCTCTTTTTTCATTATCTTTTGTTATGTGCATATATGTACATGTATATACATGTACATTCTTAAATATAACCCTATTGGTCTGTATAATGTTACTTATATGTATGTTTTCAGGGGTGACCTGAATAGCCAATTGGTGTTCTCTTCCTTAGGGAAGACTATTTCTCCAACTTTCAACAATCTTTAGTGGCTTGTGTGTTTTTGTTTAGGGTTGAAGCCTTGCAAGCTTCCAAAGGAGGGGGCAAACAACAATCATACCCAGCTATGACACCCATGACTAAATCAACTACCAGCATGGCACAGTAAGTCGGCAATAGTGGCACACATACTTTGACAATAATGAACAGCTCCTAATTGGAATTAGGACCCACATAACAAGAGGGAAAACAAGCTTGGCACTGGAGCCCTAGCTAACTGCTCAGTGCTAGTGAAGTCATACATATCGGTAGAGAATCTACAACCACTAATGTAGTAAACCAGCATAATCCCTAACAACAATCTAAACATTTGTCCTTAAACTACAGATAAGTGTAGTCATTACCTCTCATCAAGGAAACTTCTCTTTGAAACTAGGATACTTAACTCCAATTTCATTGAAGCAATGAGTTTGTCATTTTACTTCAAAGTAATTTCTTTGCTGATTACAACATGCTGTTGGCTTTTGTGTTGTTAAAAAAAACAAAAACTAAGAACTTTTCCTACTCAAAGAAGCTATTTCTTCAGTCCTGGGGTACTTCAGACTTCATGGTTATGAGGCAAGTACTCTATCCACTGAGCCACTTTTCTAACCCTAAAAATTGTCTTTATAAATAAATATTTTAAATCTTTAGCATTTATATTGTGCAGGTCAGAAGACAGCTTGCATGAGCCCCCTTCCATCATGTGTGTCCATCCTGAGGATTGAACTCAGGGCACCGAGTTTGGCAGTAAACATCTTTCACCTGCTGAACTATCTTGCCAGATCAAGTATTTCTTACAGATAACACAAACAGCTGATGAGATCTAACTGAATAAAATTATGTCTATAGGATTTATGTATGTGTAAAATGTGTGTTTGTGTGTGTGTGTGTGTGTGTGTGTGTGTGTGTGTGTTTAAAGAGGGACAAGATACAAAGCCTCAATCATGTTCCCTGTTCTGTAAAATGACTATAAAAATTGCTGAACACTGTAGCTAATCAGTATAAATTTATCATCATTACATAATACTTAGCATACTTTCTTAGAAGTTTGGGCAAATGATTAACAAGCTCCCTTGTTAAATGTGCTATTGTCCTAATTGGGCTTCTATTGTTGTGAATAAAGACCACGACAAAAGGCAACTTGTGGGATGAAAGGGTTTATTTAGTGTATATATGTCAAGTCATAGCCACTGAGGAAAGTCAAGATGTGAATTCAAGGCAGGAACCTGGAGGCAGGAACTGAAGCAAAGACCACAAGGAACAGTGCTTATTGCCTTGACCCTCATGGAAAGCTCAGTTTGCTTTTTTACCTATCCAAGGGTGGTACAATCCACAGTGGACTGGTCCCTCTCACATCAGCCATTAATCAAAAAAAAAAAAATGCCCCACAGGCTTGCCTACAAGTAACCTGATGAAGATATTTACTTAATTAAGTTTTCTCTTCCCAGGTCTGTCTAAGTTTGTGTCAAATTGACAAAAACAAAACAAAACAAAACAAAACAAAACAAAAACAACAACAAAAAAAAAAACAACCAGCACACTTGCCACACATTTCAGCTCTTTAAAGATACCACTTTAAGTATTTGTTTAAGTATTTGTTATCATTGGTGAATCAACAATTGGAAAATTTATAATTTTCTTTAACATTACCCTATGAAGTGTAAGTGACTTATCATAATTCTCTTTATTCAAATACCAGTTTTTACACATTTATACAAGCTGTATAAATGTATAATCATACAACCTCAACTAAAAGCATGTACTCATTCTATACATTTTCTTACAATTATTTTCTAATTCTTAACTAAATTATTCTTTTTAATGAAATAATAAAAATTAACAGAATATAAAATTATTATTTTGTTAGCGTGGAAATAAAGCTAACTATAATCAGATAAAAACCAACAGAAGATTTCTAAGGGTTAAATTTTCAAAGGTTAAATTAGAAAGTGCAATTGTTATTATTATGTAGTTGTTTCTCCAGGATCATTTTTCAAACATTCATTTGAAACTTTTCTACACAAGCATCTGCTTGGTATTGTAACATAACCAGGGATGGCTGTACAGGTAAGTCCATGCCTCATGGGATTGAAATACCACCATGGCTCTCAGTCCTACCTAACTGTAATCGAAAATTCATCTTCACATTTCTGAATGTGCCTTTTCTCTACTCACAAATTCATGGCCAATGTCTACACCATAGTATGTAAGTGACCCAATCATTACCATACAAGGCAATAAAAATTTGATAATCTTTTATCATTAGTCTTGAAAATGTATCCAATCATTCACTATCAGCAATACTATGTCAAATATCTTAATGTTTAAATTGCTTCCTGTACCACATCCCTGAAACTAACTTTCTTATCAAAGCAAAGAAATGTCTTCTAAAAGCTTTTAATAATTGTTTTCTACTCTGTCTTCTGTACCCATAATTTGGAGGTTAGAACTTTTCATAGTATCATAAAACATTGTCATGTTTTCATTTTCAACATTACCTGGGTCTCTTGAGAGCAGCATTCTGTGAGTGTGCCTAGGCTGGCTAGATATACAGAGGGAATTCACTGAAAGAGAGTCAGCCATGTGATCCTAGGTAGGCTGTCCATACTCTAGGGGATGGCCTTACATTGATGCACATATTGACAGTGCTAATTGGACTCAGTTGGTTAAAATGGAGGACATAAAATTGAGAATGTGGTGATTTGAATATATATGGCCACTATAGACTCACGTGTTTGAATGCTTGGCCCATAGATATTAGCATTATTAGGAGGTGTAGCCTTGTTGGAATAGGTGTATATGATCTCATCTTTTATAATACTTAAATAACTGGTTTCAGTTTTCCCTCACTCTACCCATGGTCTCACACAAATGAACATAATCATGAGTATTCATTTAAACTATTTTACATAATCTATCTGATCATGAATCAAATGTCCTCACTCTTTTCCACCGAAATTTCAACTTTTCCGTTTTTTTTCTTAAACTTCTGACAACTTCAACAACCTTACTCTTGCTTCCTTTATCACTAAGGAACTGGGAGAAAACAGAGGAATATTTCTATAGGCTCCACCACCATTCACCTACCACTGTCTGAGACCTGTCAGTGGTCCATTCTAAAACAAACTCTCCCAGCCCAAGAAGAAAAAATATGTTGCAGGAAGCAAAGCTAGAGAGACAGAAACATCTAATTCCTTTAATACTGGACATAGAACTACAGGATTTAGTATTTTCCCTACTAAGTTCCAGTCTTACATTGGTCCAGTATTCCTTCACTTCTGCTAATATAGATTCTATATCATTGTATGTTGGAAGGACATAGTTAGCTTTTGTTGTTGTTGTTTTACAGGTGCTTACAGTTAAGAGATTGCCTTGAGTCACAGAAAAGACTTTGGGCTTTTAAACAGTCTTGCGACTGAAAAACTATGGGCCTTTTGGGTGTTAGACTAGATGCATTTTACACTGTGATATGGGCAGGAGCCTAGGGGGCCACGAAGCAGATTGTGTTGGTTTGAATCAGAATGTCTTCCCTAGACTCTGCTGTTTGAATACAGAGTTCTCAGTTGGTGGCATTGTTCTGGTAGGTTTAGGAGGTATGACTTAGCTAGCAAAAGTATATAATCGGGGGCAAAGTTTTAGGTTTCAAAGCCACATGACATTCCTACTGCACTCTCAGCTTGGTGCTTGCATTTCAAGACAGGAGCCCTCAGCTTCCTGCCCCTCCTTCAGTCACTCAGCTGTCATACTTTCTAACTTCTGGAACCACAAGCCAAAAAGAACTTTCTCCTACAAGTTGCCTTGTTTGAATTTCAGTTCAGTATGGCTTATCTTACTCAACTTCTCAAATCTGTAGTAGTTACAGTTTTCTAAAATTTTGTAAATACTCTAATAACAAGTAATTTCTTTGAATATTTTTGAACAATATGCATCCAATTTAATAATTTCAAACTGTGATGATAAGGATAATTTCCCTAATTATAATTTTAAAGGCTCAGATTTTTAGCTCAAACATATATTATGCTTTAGAGTCAGAAGGACTCAGAATATGTGGACTGTGTGGTTGGTACAAAGCTGATCATAATTTGAGGAGAGAAGTAAGCTTATAGGCCTCCAAATTAGCTTCCTAGAAATAATTTGACAGCTCTAACTTCTCTATGAGACCTTATTTTTTTCAATTCTGTAATGATTATGATATCAATTGTTCCATTCTTAGTAGCAGACACATTTTAAAAACCTGGCTTTGAGGTCTTTAGTATAATGACTTTATTGTTGTTGATTCAATCATTTATTTTTGGCCATCTGGTAATATTTAATGCAATATGGTCACTTCACAGATATTTATAGACAGTGAACCCCAAATCAATGGAGGTAAAATAATGTTACGGTTTCAAGATTAAAACTTTGTCAAGTACAGAGAAAAACAAAAAGACAGGTTTAAATTTTATGAATAAAGTAGCCAAAAGTAATTTTAATAGGACTTGATCATGTTTTATAAATAATGTAGTATTTTAAAGTAAATATTTAACCACATTTCCTGTTTCAGGGAAAGTCCAAGGAGGGAATTTATTAGGCTGAAGGTCTGTTTCCAACAGAGATAATCTGAATGTTTCTACTAGTTAGTGGTGACCACTAGTTAATAAGAATTTACTAAATTCATACAGTGTGTTGCCTTTGCTTCTTTATGAAGAATACAAGTAGCTTACACACAGACACGCAGACACACACACACATAGATATACACACATACACACACACATATACACAGACACACGTGCAAACTTGAAATCACAGAGATACATACACAAACTCATACACATACACACATGTACACAGATACATACACAGAGATACACATAGACACACATGCAATCTCTCTCTCTCTCTCTCTCTCTCTCTCTCTCTCTCTCTCTCTCTCACACACACACACACACAACTTAAATTCTTTCATCAATATTAGAACTAGAATTCTAGAGAATATCAATAAACACACATTTAGTTCTGACATATGATAGTACATTGCTAGATTCAAATAAAACACAATAATCTGAAACATGAAAATATTTGTTATTAAAAATTGTAACAAATTTTCTATCAAAAATGCAGACATGTAAACAAAACATTATTAAATAATTCATTGGAAAATGACTTAAAAAGATATGGATGTGACTGATGGGGAAATTATTCCACTAGAAATCATCTTAAGTTGGTTTTTTAGTTTCTCAGAGAAGACAGTCTCAGAGATCCTCTGTCCTTGGCTGCTCTCTGGGTACAGATACTCAGGACTTCCTAGCTCTTTGCCGAGACCGCCCAGTGGCAATTTAGTGAGAAAAAGGAATCTTTCTCACATAGCACTAAGGAAGATGGATTCATCCAGAGACTCTGCATCCAGGCTGTGGAGTCTCTGTACCCTTTCCATATCAGTGAGATCCTGGCGACATTTTTTTTTTTCATTAACAATATAAATTACAGCCTTCGAGCGGTACCATGCTCAGCCCCACAGCCATGGGTCTGGAGCTTCGTTCCCATTGTAGGGGATGCAATCACAGATGTCTCTGGTTTACCTCATCTTGCTGTGAGTTTAGCAGCTGCAGTTTCATGTGCTTCATGTACGCCATGGTGATTGGCATGTTGTAGTCAATCATGCTGGTCACCAGTGTAGGAGGCTTTCCATTATCTGCAACAGAACATTTCAAATCTATGGTGAATGTGACACTGTATTCCAGCTGCACCTTCCGGGTGAATCAGGGTGTCTAATTAAAATACGGTCTTCAGCACATTAATGATTAAAAAAACATTAAAGCACTGTAGATGAATTGCACAAACTATAACATGCAAATTACTACAAACTATGTTGGCCCAATTTAACAGACTGAACAAATCCACTATTTCTTACTGTAGAGTGACTTTAAATATCCTGAGTAACAATAAATAAAAATAATATGCTGATTAAGCACTTTAAAAAAATCTTTCAGTAAACAGTTGTTTTATATATATATTTATACTGGAAGTTGAAAGAAATTAGCTTTTTATTTTTACTTTCTTTTAGGAGCTAAGCTATCTTCTACCACATAGAAGGATCTTAAATGTGCCTATAAGATTAATGTGATTACTGAGATAACTTAGTGCTTAAGAAAATTATCTGTATAATTTCAATGAATGGAAAAGCCAAATTATGCTTATATAAAAATTTTAATTGAAGGCATTCCATGTATTCTATGATTTCTGGAAATAAGGACTCTATAGACTGGAAAGCTTATTTATAGTGTTGAACTTTCTTGCTGAGTATATCTAAAATACCATGAAATAATACCATGATGGAAATTAAAACAGTAATATATATTTAAAAAAAAAAAAAACACTTGTACAGTTGAACCTGCCTTCTAGGAGTGGATCCTGAATTACTTTGTAAGTGGGTATTCAGGATCCACTGCTCCCAACTTGAATAAATGAGATGATATGACTTGTTGAACTGTTTCAATCTTCCACATTTTTATAAAATGTAAGATACAAATTGACATTATGAAGAAAAAATACTTCAAATCTCAGTACTGGGCACTTGGCTACCTTTGTGATCGGTTCCATCTGGGTTCAAGTGCATTCTTTTCTGACACTCGGAGCAGCTCATTAGAAACCGTGTCACCGCTTCTCTTGGTAGGAAGGCGTAACTCTCTGAAATCTGAAATGATTCACAAAATATCAGTGTGATCACAGGAGCTGACCGAGCAAGATTCCACAGAAATAATCACTGTCTTTCCCAATAAGACGCGTTATTCCAGACTGGCAGTAAGCACAATGAAGGCATGCACGGCAAACCATGCATCATTTCAAGAAATATCTATCCAGCTTGATCAGGTGACTTTTAATAACAGCCAGTAATGCCGTGTGACGGGCAGAGCATTGGCTGCATCTGGGTAGATATGTGCTTTTTGTTTCTGCATTTTTTTTTAGGGAAATAATGACAATGTACAAAGATGCTTGTGATTTTCAGCATTACTGAATATTGCTCTTTAAACTTACTTATAGCAAGATCAAATTTTGGCTTATTTCATCTATATATTTTAAAATTTAACCTCAATGAGAGGCAATGAACTTTGGATTCTGCAGGCTGATCATTTCTCCATTATCGCTTTAAAGTGTTTTAAGAGAATAAAAGTTAAATTCACGTATATACTACAGCAGTCAATTATCCTCTCCACAAAAAATGACACACTTGGGAATGAGCTTGGGCCACCTCGCTCATTTATTTTATGCAACTTTCATAATTTATGTCTAGAATAGCTCATGTTGCCAGAGCAGTATTTCCTACACTTCTATGCAAAACTTTATGTTCAGACCTATGATCTTGATTTAAGGTAGCAATCTACACTCCTGTTGTGATGATTTGCTTAATATTAAACTTTATATAAGGGTGTTTCTCTCACTGAAGCAGATAACTCTGTGATGTAAAGACATAAATGTTAAGCCTCTCTCTATGAAATCTAGTACTGTCTCACACAGTCCTACTAGGAAGTCTGATGCAGGCATTTAGATTTCTCCTAGTGTTCTACGATTGTCACAAAACAGGTGACATGTCAGTAGAAGGAACAACTGAGTTATAAATTAGATGCAAACGTGTGGGATAATTTCTTAGGTGTATGCTTGACAGTTACAAATATGGATGTATTTCAAGTTACCCTAAAGAAGAAGGAAATGTGTAGCCATTTCTTCTCATTGAGAGAACGTGTGTGCCAATTCCCCTGCTCATGAGGAGGTTATTTTTGCTACCCTATGCCACAGAAGGTGCACAGCATGGAAGAAGTAGTGCACGCTGAAATCCAACATCACAAAGCTCATGCCTTCTGAGCTTCACATTGCTGTCAGTTTGCCTTACTCAGGGGTCCCCACTGACTCCTCCAAAAAAGCATACAGCAGCTCTCTAATGAGATTTAAAACCTGCTCAACAAGAGGGAGACTATGCCTGGTACTGGAAACCTAACTATTCAGTGCTAGTGAAATCATGGTTATTGGAGGGGAATATGCAACCACTAATTTACTACACTAGAGTAATTCCTGACAACAGTCTAAACATTTGCCCTTATACCCACAGATAAATGTAATCTTCACTCTTCATCAAGGAAACTTCTCTTTTCAACACATGGGATCCATTACAAAAACCCACAACCCATCAAAATTCAGAGTTGTGGAGCCCAGTCCCAATAAAGATATCTACAAAACACTCCTAAGAGAACATTGAGGAAGAGGAGGGGGAAAGACTACAACAGTCAGAGAATCAGGTCCTCTGCTGTGAGATTGTGTCTCCCAGTAACATCAGAAGCCGTATTCATTAAGTCTCAGCAACCTGACTGCACAAACACGAGCTGAGCAAGGATGATACCAGTGAACACGGCAAACAAGATGGAGAACCTAAACCCTACACCAATAACTACAGGCAATGGAGGAAAGCCGGGAGCAGGAGAGGTGATCCTCCCCAGTGAAGAGCACGCAGACCACAGCAGCTGCTCAGGCATAGGAAATGAAGACCCATGGAAGGTTTTCACATCCATTCCTTATTTCTTAAACACCCATAATCTCTACTCCTTCCTGATCTCTTCTGAAATAAGACTTCCAGGATTGCCAACAGTGATAGCACCAAGGAAAAGAAAGAAGAATGTCCAGAATCATCTTATTATGGAAAAGTATACTAGTTGAAACAAGAGGCCACTATTCAAGACTATCATACCAGTGTAAGAGAGTAACATGTGGATGGGGCACAGAAATAGGAAGAAAACTCAATGAGGAAGGTGAGAACAGCAATTACATGCTACCATGTTACATGGTACAACTATTCCTTATACCCATGCACAGAAGCTTAGTGAAGGAGATCCTATGCATTGCTGAAAGAAGAGAGAAGTGATCATTTGACCTCAGTTTAGAACTGGACACCAACAGCTGTCCTACCCTCACACTCCAGCACACATTTTTAATGTGATCAACAGTGACGTGTAATCAGCTTAAAATAGTATAGCTATGAGATGTCCTATGTAAGCTACATAGTAACAGAAAAAGTTCATAGCAAACAGACAATTTACAAAAACTAAGACATGATTTCAAAAATTATCATCATAAAAGAAGATGGCTTATGAGGAAGGTACTTTGTACTACATAACAGTCTGAAAGAAATGAACAAATCCAGTCAATCCTTACTCATAAAGTATTATTCTAAATGCAAACAGATTAAGTTTTCCAATCAAAAAAACACAGAGAACTGAATGGTAAAAAGAAAGGTAATATCCACATATAAGTCATCTATCCATGGAAGGTTTCTTTAGGGATAAAACGTATACAGGCTGAAAATGAGTATGTCTAAAAATATGCAACTGACAACCAGAAAGAGATGGGTGGCTATATCTTCATCAGATACAATAGAATTGCCACAAAAATAAAAATCAATATAACATTATAAAGGGATTAATTATCAAAAGGATATAATAATTTTAAGTATATGCACACTCAACACAGTACCTAAATATATAAAGCAAGTACTAATACAACTAAAGAACATGGCAGACAGCAATAGAACCATCCATTGATTTGATGGAGGCATGGGTCTAGGACCCTCGTAGGTATCAAATCTATAGCAGCTCAGATCACCCATGTGAAATGGCATAGTATTTGCACATTATGCGCACATATCTTCCCAGATGCTATAAATCACTTGCACTGTTTTACACAGTTTAATTATTAGGCAAATTGGGAGTGGATGGTGCATGTCTTTGGGAGATGTAGGCAAATCTCTATGAGTTCAAGGCCAGCCTGGTCTACATAATGAGTTCCAGGCCAGCCAAGGCTACATAGTAAGACCCTGTCTCAAAACATAGCCCACCCTTTACTGAAAAGAAATGGGGGAGGAAAAGTAGATGGGGGTAAAGAAAGAGGGGAGGCAAGAGGGAGGGTCTGGGAGGCAAGAAGGGAGGAAAAACTGTGGTTGGGATGTTAAAAAAAACACCAAAAAATAAAGATAAAAGCTCCGCAATCATTGTCATACAGAGCTCTTCCATGGAATAATAATAAGAAAGATGTCTCCATGTGTTTGGCTCAAACACGGGTTTTTTAAAACCTTTTTTTTTGTCTATTGTTGTTCAATCTATGAATGTAAACCTTGTACTAGTGGAGTGCTGACTACGAAGTAACAATGGAGGAGTTCAGTACCTTCCTTTCAAACACAAACAAAGCGAAGAAGCAGCAGACTTGAGTGACACTTTAGGTCAAAGAACAGATACAAGCAGGCCATTGAACCACCATGGCAACAGAATGTGCATCCTTCCTACGCACACACAACAGCTTGCAGGAAGAAACATCTGTGGCCATGAAACAAGACTCAGACCCCACAAAACTTTATTGTTTTATGCTGATGTGAAATTCGGCATTATCAACAGGAAGGGCTGTAGAGATCACTCAGTGGTTAAATGTGCTTGCTGCTCTTGCAGAATACTGGAGTCCATGTCCCAGCACTTACATCAGGCAGCTAACAACAGCCTGCCACTGCAGTTGTAAGGGAACCCATGCCTTCTTCTGGCCTCTAAAAGCACATGTACACACAAAAGCATATATATATATATATATCTTTTAAAAAGAAAAAGAAATTATCAATAGGAGGAAAGTTGGAAAAGTCACAAATGCATGGAAATTAGTTAATAAATTTCTAGGCAATGAATGGGTAAATAAATTTAAAAGGGAAAATACCTTGAAACAACTGAAATGGACAAACAAACCAAATGGTTGGCATACAAGACAAAGGGCTCTAAGAGAAGTGTTAGTGACAAACACCTGCATTATGATTAAAAAGGAAAGGTTTCAACCAAACAGCCTTATAGCTGAATAATATAGAAAAGGGTGCAAAAATGTCAACCATGGTTGAAGGAGAAAGCGGCCATGCTATAAAAAGACTATATAAATTCACGTACAGCAAACCACCCCTAAGATAATACGCAAAACAATCATTTGGATTGTAGAAAAAAATGAGCACAACCAAGAGGCCACAGAAAGGACTATAAATTTGAAATGAAAAATCAAATTGTCTCTGTTTATGGATGGCATGATGTTTACATGTACAGACAACTGTAGACTCCATCAAGAGCTGTTAGTTAAATTCAGGAAACATGCAAGATAAAAGATGGCATTAAAAAACCAGTTGTATTTCTACATATAAAAACTATTCTCCAATTTATAAATACCACTTAAACAGTGTCAAAAATAAAATAAATGATATATTTAATAGAGGGTTTTAAAGTTCCATGCATTAAAAACTACAAATGTTTTAATTTATGAGATAGTGTCATACTCTACAGCTCATGCTTGACTGAAACTCACAATTTAGCCTAGATTTTCTTTAAACTCATGAAAATCCTGCTTCTGACCTCCAAATGCTAAGAATACAGGCATCAGCTACCATACACAGGTTAAGTAAGCAACAATTGATGAAGAAAACTAAAAATACTAGTAAATGGTAAAATACCCTATGTTAATGATTAAAAGAATTAATTGTTAAAGTTTCCTTACCACTCAAAATGATTCCTATAAAATCCCTCTGGTATTCATATAATCATAAAATAAAACTTAAATTTGTGTGGAATCACAAGAGGCAATTGAGCAAGAAGTGAATATCAAGGCATAAACTACTTGATTTCAAACTATCCTCAAAGGCTACAGCAATCAAAACAGTCTGATAGTGATGCAAATATACAGATAGATCAATGGAGTAAGATATAGTGAACATAAATCCATGGATTATGATAAATTTGTCTTCAACAAATATGCCAAGAATGTACATGAAGAAAGGGTAATCATTTCAATAAGTGGTGAATAGAAAATCAGACACTAAAGAAAAAGTTAGGCCACTCCTGTGTTAAAATATCAACTCAACATGAATGGAAGACTTAAATGATCTGAAAATTTTGAAATACTGAAAGGAAATATAGGTAAAAATCTTAACAATGAGTGATAGCTTTCTAGATATGATCTCAAATACAAAAACAAAATCACAACAAAAAATGAGATTGCAACTGATATAAACTTTTTCAAAGAAAAGGAAACCATAAATATAATGAATAATTAGCCTACGAGATAAGAGAAAATATTTGCAAACTATGTATATATAAAAGTATTAATGCTGAAAATACATGAACTCAAATAACAAATAACAAAAAAAAATAGTTTTTAAAAATGCTCTGCTGTGACCTGAATCTTGCATTATTTGCAAGTTCATGTGTTTCAGTTCTTAGTGCTGTGGTATTAGGACATGAATAGGTCACAGATGGAGCCCTCATGAAAGAGACCTGAAGGATCTTTATTACTACTCTCATCAAAGAGACTGGAAAGAGGTTGTCTTTCTTTTTTGCCTTACACCATGTGAGGATTCTTGATTATAGCAATCATTTCACAATATATTATTACACCAAGATACCATGTTACTGACTCTAAATGGATATAATATCTTGTCATTTATTTATACACTAATAAATCTGAAAAAATAACAAGTTTTAATGTTTTTTAAGAAAGCATTAAACAACAACAACAAAAATGTTGGAAAGACTTTACATGATCCTGGGTTGGCAGAATTGATACTATGAAAACAACCATTTTACTAAAGTAACTTGGAGATTGAATGACATTCTCATTAAATTCTAGTGACACTCCTCATAGAACTAGGAAAAAAATTCAAATTCAAATGGTAACACAAAAGACCATAGACAGGGAAAGCAATTCTAGCCAAAAAACATCCAGGATGTATTGAACAGATAATCTCAAACTACACTACAGCACCATGATGACATAGACATCACAGTAGCAACATCAAAATAGATGTGTAGAACAACGGAACTGAATATAAAACCCACAAATATATATTTTGACAAAAATGTCAAGAACACACACTGGATGAAAGACAAAAAGACTGAACAAGTAGTATTGGCCAACCCGATTTCACTTTCAGAAGTATGGAAATATGTCCACATCTCTCACTTTGAATAATGATCAATTCAAAATGTATCCATTTTTGATACATTAATTTAAAATGTGGAATGCTGAAACCACCAAAGGGAAACACTTCCAGATAAAGGCTTATGTAATGACTCTCTGAAAATAAGACTGTAATAGCAGAGGAAATATGTCAAAAGTGACTAATGGGGTTACACTAAATGACAAAGGTTCACAGCAAAAGAAACCATCAATAGACTAAACACACAGACAACCTACAAAATAAAAAAAAATCCAACTACACTTCAGACAGGGTGTTAAGACCAGAAATAAATAAATAAGTAAAAAACTTAAACATAAAAGTCTAAAACTACCCATCAACTAATGAGTCAATGAATTAAACAGACAGTTCTCAAAAGAATAAACATAGATGATTACTATACATTGTTTAAAGTGTTTTATGCCCTTAATTGAGGAAATGCAAGTTAAAACTCACTCTAGTCAGAATGGTTGTGATAAAAAAAATAACAACAGGTTATTTTGAGATGATGTGGGAAAAGAGGGACCCATTATGGACATCAGTGTGGAAGTTCTCAGAACACCAAAGGTAGAACTACCATATGACACAACTGTACAATTTGAGCATGTACCCAAAGGACTCATCAACAGATAGATGGACACTAAAACTCTGAAACATACATGTGATGGATTTGCATTCAGCCATAAAGAAAAATATGGACTATTCATAAAATGAACAGATCTAGAAATTACTACATTGAGTGAGGTAACAAAATTCAGAAAGATGAATATTGCATATGTATTTGCAAATCCTAGCTTTGACCATCACATATAGGTATATATTTAGATGCATAAGTACAAACCAAGAAACTAAAAAGGGTACCATGAGAGTGGAGAAAAGTGTGAGGAAGTGGTGAAGCAGTAATATAGTCCTTGTAACCAGGAAGTACAAAGGACACTACCAGGGTTGACAGAGTAGGGGAAACAGATGGAAGAAGGGACTGTGAATGGGAGGATCAATCAACACAAAGTATATATGAAAACACCAAAATGAAACCTATTACTTGTATGTTAACTAAAAAACAAACAAAACCCACAAACTCTGAGGCAACATTCTTAACTTAGGTTCACAAAATATATCTTCATAAATAAATTTTAAAACTCTTAAATTACCTATATTTGAGAAATTAAATTTAACAGAGTCTGGAGACAAAATACTCTCACTTGATCCTGTGGATATCATTCTTTAGTGTTATGAACAATAATTTTAAAAGATTGTTAAGAAGCCCCTTTGAATATGAGGCATATGGTAAGGGCCCCTACAGCCATGCCAATGAAAGCACTATTTACATTGGCTGATGGGGAATTTTTAAAACACTAAATCAACTTTAAATGGGTATTCATAAGTAGCAATGCATTTCAGAGATAAGTTCTTGGCTGACTGGGGTGTGTCCTTCATGTCTGACTGTTCAGTAAAGCCCCAACACCCTTCCTGTGATAAATAACAACAGTTCTAAGTAAAACTATAGCTATGTTGGTAAATGGCTCAGTAAAGTTCTTGCCAGGCAAGTATGAGAACCTGAGCTCAGATCCCCAGCATTCATATAGAACGCTGGGAGCCAGTGCACACTTGTACTTCTACCACTGGGAAGGTGTAGGCAGCAAGAACCCTGGAGTCTGCTGCATAGGCAGCCTGGAAGAACTCGTGAGCTGGAGGTTCAGTAAGAGACCATGTCTCAAAAAGTAAGATATACAATGGTGAGGAAGAAGAAAGTTTCCATCTCTGGCCTCTACATACAGGTACACATGCACCTACACACACATACATGCAACACATTCATTCACATGCACACACACACACACACACACACACACACACATACACACACAATTTTAAACAGAAAAAAACCTATAAATATAAAACAAAACCAAAATATTAGAGGCTGGATGTCCATGTTAATAGTAAAGCCATTATGTCACAAAGGTGAGGTCCATCCCTAGCACTGGAGAAAATAAAACCTACAAAGAAAAAACTTAAAATTGAAAATATTTATTTATTCAGATATTGGATCTAGCATCCTATCAATACTATAACTAATCGTATAATTACATATGTATATATAATTCAAATATTATAGTATGGTATTAATATAATATTACATGTTATATTCATAAATGTCTATTTGCTTGATTTCTTTCTCTAAAGTGACCACATCCGTGTTTCTGGTTCAGGCACCAGGTGTCATCTCTATCTGTGTCCTCCTATTCCTTTGAGGCAAAGTCATTCCCCAAAGCCAGGGCTCATGCATTCTAAGCTGGGTTGGAAGCCAGCCACCATCTCAAACTCCTCTTTTCTTTGTGGCTCTTAGAGCTAGGTTTACAGGCATGTCCAGGACTCACAGCTTGTTTAGCAGGTGCTGGGACCAACTCTCCATTACTCATAACTATAACAAATACTCTTCACTGCTGAGCTATCTCTCTAGCCCGCAAATTGGATGACAGCATTTTTTTATGAACAGAAGAATAAAACTATAAAAAGCCCATAGGAACTGGCTCCAAAAGACTATGAGACCAAAGAAAGAGGCAGCCAGATTCAGGACAAAAGCATGGTCCTGGGTGGCAATGTTAATGAATTCCCACAATTTGGGTAGAATATAAAACTGAATGTACTCAAGACAAAACTAACATTATCCAAGCCAGCACATACCTTTGGTATATCTGAAGATAAGAGAGCACAGTCAGGTCCATTTTTAGCACTGGAGTCTGGTAAAGCTCCACTCAAATGGATATGTCTATGTTTAGTATTTGTGGAAAACTGTATAAGGGCAATTGGCCAGGACTGCTCAGGAACAACCACAGCAGGTATGACTCAAGATGACTATAACTGTGTCATGTTGAGTCCACAGAACTACTTAGGAAAAATAATGACAAACTGATCCACCTGTAAGATCAGATCAATGATCAAGCTGTAAAGGGGTCACTTCTGCTTTTCCCTCTTGATGTTTAACAAAAACAAAACAAGCTAACCATTAAGAACATATTTTTTGAGAAGTCCACTGACAAAGATTGTAACTGAAAGAAAAAGGGCACTCTGCCTTGCCAATCAACGTCCTGTAGTTGGGAAGAAAAGAGAACTGGTATTTAAAATCAGACTCCAAATGCTGTTGACCTCCCACCCAATACAGTAAAATGAAAGGGGGAAAATCGGGTACCAAAAAGAACTGAAATCAAGAAACCATCTGTAAGCAAACCAACTTGCAAAACTTATCCGGTAAATTCAGCAGCAAATAGTATCAAAATGTTTTTGGCATAAAACTATGTTAATGTGATTGGTCGTATGGAAGCCAGAGGTCCACATTAAGAGTCTTCTTCAATCATTGTCCAACTTATTTTTGAGACAGGTCTGTAACTGAACCTTTAGCTTATCCATTTGACGACCCAGAGAGTCTCAGGGCTCCCACTGACCTCCATTCCAGTGATGGGATTATAAGCATGCATCCCCACATGCAGCATTTGGCATAGGTGCTGGGACTGAGGCTCAGATATTCCTGCTTATGGGCAATCACTTTACCTACTGAGACATGGCCCTTTACATACACTTTTTAAATATGAGAATTTTTTATTTAAATAATAAATTGTTACTCCAACTTGGATCTAAACATGTAAATGTAAAGGTTAAACTAATTAGAATCATTTAATAAAAAGTAATTGTCTTGCTGAATTTTTCTAACTTTGTGTCTCATGGTTGTATAACTCATCTTTATTTCACTAACTCAAGACACAAAGTACTGAAAACCGAGAGAAAAACTTATAGCAGAGAATTTGAAGTGAGATTATTTGTCCCATGATTTTATTCTCAATTCCAACCATCTTTATCTAACATCAAATGAATTACATGTCTCCATTCAGCAGAAAGACTATTCATCTTGTACATAAGCACACAGTTCTCAGGTCCACGAGTGTAAAGTATTAATCATTCTCATGATTAAGATTCACACAGATTATATGATACCATGACTTGGTTCAGACATGTTACAGAGGAAATTCTTACTAACCCATCAATGTACAGTTTCATTTCCCATTTAACCCTCACAATAGTCCTATGAACAGATCTCTATTCCCCTATGACAATTCTTCTGAAAAAATGAGAAATCTATGCTTCAGAGGGATGTGTGTCTTGCAATCAAATGCAAGGCAAGGTTTGAAAATGTTGTTTCGGGTTTGTCTATTGGGTCACTCTAAATTATATGCACCTCTGGTAACTCTCACTTAAAAGGATGCAGAACACAATGTCAGAAAAGTAACCTTAGAGTGCAGGGTAAGTATTCTAACATGTTTACAATGTCTGCTGGCATGAGGTTCTGTATATATATAAAATGCTCTAACTCATTTGGGTTCAGTATTCTCAACAGGAGGTGACAACTCTAACCTGGTCTCAGTTTCCAATTTTCATGAGAAAAGCATCAGAATACCTAGTATCATGCAGAATTCTACCTGAAGGAATTTAACTGACAATCATGTTCCAGAAGAACTGGCAGCTAAAGCTATGCTTATCAGTAATGCCATATTATTCTAACATCGAGAAACAGGACTTCTGATATTAATGCAGTGAGTTAAAGGAATTAAGTCATTTTCTTTTCTAAAGGAACAGGATTTCATCTAGGCATCGGACATCTGCATTTCCTATTTGCACCTGGTTTATTTAATTAATCAGGGACAAACATAATAAAACTACGTCAGGATACCATTTCAACCCAGCCAGAACGGCTACCATTCAAGGTAGAGGCCCATGCCTGTAATCTCAACACTCAGGAGACTGAAGCAAGAGAGTTTCTGTGAAGCCAGATTGCAAAAGGTGGTGAATTCCAAACAAACCCGGGTATAAGATGAAACTTCATCTCAAAACAGAAAGGAAAAAAGGAAGGAAGGAAGAAGGGAGAGACAGAGGGAAAGAAAAAAAATGGCAGCAAATGCTGTTAAGATGAAGATCAAAATGAGCCTGTCTACATGGCTGGCCTATGCTATGCAGCTATTAGTGCCACCGAGGCTCTCAGGATGAAAGTTCACCAATGAAGCAGAAGCAGAATTGCCACATGATCCATCTACACTCCTGCTGCTGGGTGTGTATATATATATAATATATATATATATAATATATAATCAAAGGCATCATAGCACGGAGATCCTTGCACTAACGTATTTACTACAGCATTATTCAAGCCAAAATAGGGAACCGAACTGAGACCTAGTAATGGATGGATAAGGAAAATATATAATGCATATATACAGCCATAGAGAAGAATAAAAATATGTCATTTGCAGGAAAATGGTAAGCAAATTAGACAGGCAAATACATGTGTCCTTTCATATGTACAAACTAGATATATGTGCACATGTATGTGTGCATATACATGGCATGTAAACAGAGGGGAACTTAGGAAAGGAAAGTATTCAAAGAGAGAAAAGAAGAGAGAAGGGAGAACTAATGTGTTGAGGAAGAGCATGTGTTTTTCTGTAATTTTATGTGTTTTAATTAAATTTTAAATCAACTCATGTCATTTATATATGACCTCAAAGCAGGAATGGGGAGTATTTGGGGGTTGGAAGGGACCAGCAGTAAGGAGGAGAGGACAATAGGAAAAAAGAGGTAAATATGATGGGTGTATGTGTGTGCAAACATATATAAATATCTGAAACTGTCATACAGAAACCCACTATTTTGTACATTAACTCAAAACAATACTAATTTCAAAAGTTAACAAAAAGGAGAATACAGACTTCTGGTTAGATACCAATCTTAGCCTAAGATTTGAAGTCAATGAGCTGAAAAAGCTCTAAAGCATGGAGAGTTGCAAGCATGGACCACTGTTTCAGAGAACACCAAACAGAACCCAGCAAGCCACAAGAGTTTGTATTCAGTACTGTACCGTGTTGACCCAAGCACACCAGAGACTACCCTCCACTTAGGAAGGCGCAGTCTTACAGTCATTCACACAGGAAGATGGCTTTGGTTTGCCTGCAGTACTGCCGACCAAACCAAGAACTTCCGGCATGGTAGACAAGCGTTCCGCCACTGAGCCACATCAGTGACAAAGAAGCAACACACTGTGCGGGTAGAATGTGACCCTTTTCAGATACTGAGCTAGAAAGCAATGAAAACTTCTTATAATCACATTAATTTATAAAAATTATATCTACGTTAATTTACATAATAGGAATTAACACCTTTGAAAATCACAACTTTTCCCTGTTATTGCACAACATGCCCTTAGAGGTCAAACCTCTATATTTTTCTTTTATGAAACCTTATTCATAATAGGTGAAGAATAAATTACATAATGATCACCTAGTGAAATTCTTTTCGCTTCCTTTGAGAAAACATCTATAATAAACCACCTGCAATGTATATATTGTGATAGTGCAGATGTAGAAAAAAATATTTTTAAATTAAGTTAAATAGAATTGAAAAGGATGTATAAATACAAATCTTATTCATATCTGTAAAGTCACATACAGTGGTGTGAAGCATGATCCTAATTAGTCTTCTTATCAGTTAAAAACCAGGAGTCAAATATTGGGGTAATAACTCAAAAGATCAGAGAAGCAAAGGAGCGGCCCCTGGTGCCTTCTTACTTCTCCTGAGCCTCTGATGGAATGGGGTGAGATCTTGTCTCTACAAATCCTCAGACCAAATGGGGAGAGGGGAGGTCCTGTCTCTAGGAATCTCAGACTGAATGGGCAAGAGACCCTTTCTCCACCCATCTTATAGTCCTGTCTCCACCTGCCTGTGCGGGGATTAAAGGCCTGAGCCACCACAGCCCAGCTCTGTTTCGCTTTTAGACTGGTTCAATCTCCTGTAGCTCAGAATGGCCTTGAACTCTTGACCTTCCTGCTTCCTCCTCCCAAGGGTGGGATTAAAGGTGTGTGCCACCACTGCCCCGCCTTTATGGTTAACTAGTGGCTAGCTCCACCCTCTGACCCCCAGGCAAGCTTTATTTGTCAGAGCACAAACAAAATATCACACAACCCTGGTGTACAGAGAGTCCTGTCTAATTTCAGAGAGACCTCAGCCTGGGCAGCACTGCCAAATGAGTAAGTCTCAACCTTTACTTTACATGTCATGTGAATTACAACATTTCATAGAAGGGACTTAAGACTGAAATGCCTATAGTACTCTCACATTTTAAATGCCTGACATACTTATAAGATGTTACAAAATAAAGATGCTAAGGAAAGAAGAGCTATGTGCACCATTGAGCTGCTGCCGAAGAAATAATTTTCAAGGATGTATAAGAAATGAATACCCATAAAAATTAAGACATTTCTCAGCTGAGATGCAGTTGCTCAGTTGCTCTGCGTCTTATTGAATGGATAATCACAGTAATTATTAACTAATGCTGCTAGATAAGGTTCTAAGAACTAGTGTGACTAAATAGGCCGCATTATTTGAATCACCTATTGGTAATTACTTGATTAATTTTGCAGTGATTTTTGAAAGCTACTGTGATGAGGATTCAACATGTAACATCTGCTAAGTGAAAAGTGTGGAAATAGCCACAGTCAGTTAGGCCAAAAGTCAGGCATGCCAACCTGCCAATGAAAATGTGTTCACTAGGGACCATGAACTTAGCTTGGAAGCTCTTTTGGAATGGCTGTGCTGTGTTGTATCTATCTATATGTTCTATAAATCTGTGCTAATGACCAACTGAATTTCTGTGTCTTCATGATATATCTAATGTCAAAACCAGTGTGCTGGTAGACTTGCCTATCAACCCAAGCCCACCACTGCTGACCTGTGGAGTGCTCTCATATTTTGTTTGGGTGTCTCTCAGTCCTACAGTACTGCCGGCTTTGCTCTTCCTGGCAACACTATTATCATTTCTCCAGTTTGCTTTTTCACCACATTTTCTTTTTTTCTTTCTTTAATCACTTCCTAGATTTAATCTTGTCGTTTTTCATCAGTTCATCAGGCTGTTTGTACTTATCTGAGACAGGGAAGGATGACTTAGCCCAACCAGGTACATGTAGGTTCGTTTTTATTTTTTATTTGTGTGTGTGTGTGTGTGTGTGTGTGTGTGTGTGTGTGTGTGTGCATATGTGTCTTTGTGTGCATATGTCCTGTATGAATGGGTGCCTACAAAGGACAGATAAATGCATTAGATCTTCTAGAGCTGTAGTTACAAGTTGTTGTGAATCAGCTCACGTGGTTTCTGGAGCCAAAATCAGGTCATGTGGAAGAATAGCAATCCCTCCAGACTCTGAATGTTAAACAAAAATAAGATTGCTAGACAAAACATAAGTTACTCAATATCACTTGATATGTGAGAATATGGGTTTGCGTCTGAAGGTTTTTGTTGTTTCAAATTTAAAACATATTATTTGGTCAGGAACATTGGAGAATCTGAGAACAGAAATGTGAGTCAAGGTGTGCAGAAGTAGTATGGGAACAGTCTGTAGGCAATCTTAAGTAAGCATATTAATATGAAATAATGTTTTATATCTTTAAACCACATACTTCACACTATAAACTGTCATATCCACCACACATTCATGACATATGATTGATTGTTTCTGGTCTTCATTGTATTTGTTATTATTGCAGTCCACTAAATTGCCTTGATAATTCCTAATGGGATATACCACGAATATGAAAGCGCTGGTTGAAAAGCAAAGTCATGCATCTCTCTATCCAAAAGCTTTTGTGCGGTGCTGAGAGAAGGTGGTGGGAAGTGGCCAGATTTCACATGAAAGTTGGCAAAGCCAACAGAAGACTAAAGGGAGCAGGAATATTTCTAGACACTCCAGGTCATTTTTTTCAAACAGCTAAAAGTAATTTGAAGATTTGAGGCAAATGCTTCAAATTTGGTGTGGAATGCAAGAAATAATGGAATGTGGTACAGGGGCAAAAAAAAAGTCAGTTTTCTGCAGAGACATAGGAAGGCTCAGAAAGTCACTGCAGGTCCTCAAGAGGCAAACACACAGAGGAAACAATCCAGAGCACGGCAGGTGAATCTTCAACTACATCATCCTCCCCAGAAGAGCAAGGATAAAAGAAAAGTAAAATGTGACTCAAGTTAAATGATAAGCATTTTTTTGAAATAATTTTACTTTATTAATTAGACCTCAAGTAGAGATACATTGCTTTATAAGGAAAATGTTCTTCTATTTGCACATACATGTGCATGTGTGCAGATTTACGGGCACATATATGGAGGCCAGAGGACAACATTGGGTGTCATTTGCCTCTTTATAGACAGATTCCCTCACTGGCCTGGGACTCACCAAGTAGTCTAGGATGGCTGGCCAGAGGGCCTGGGAATCCATCCGTGTCTACACCCGAAGTCTGGGAGCACAAGCTTGAGCCACTGCACAAGTTTTTGGGTTTTTGTTTTTGTTTTTTTCCAGACATGGTTTCTCTGTTTAACAGCTCTGGCTGTCTGGAACTCACTGTAGACCAGGCTGGCCTCAAACTCACAGAGATCAATCAGCCTGCCTCTGCCTGCCAGGTGCTGGGATTAAAGGTATGTGCCACCACCCTACATTTTTTTTTAACAAGGGTTCTGGAGATCAAACTCAGGTCGTCATATTTGGCAGACATTACTGACCCAAAAGCTTTCTTTCCTCTTTCCTTTCTTATAAAAGTGAGCTTTATTTTACAATAATTAAAATAATCAAGTGTGATCATATCATAATTCAAATAAACCAAAAGGTGGTTCCCTAAAGTTAACAGTGCCATTTTGTGTCATCTCTTGTTGAGGACTACTGGGCTTCTAGGAACAGATTTCTGGAAAAGAGAATTCTGACACTACATGAATAAAATATGAGCAGATGGGCCCTGGAAAAGGTTTTGTTCATACACGGTTCCTAATAGTAAAATGAAAGAATCCCTAAATATTGAGTGAAAATAGGACTCAGCAAAGCCAATGTTCATAGAATTCCCAGAAGCATGAAGAACTACGTTAAAATACGTGATTGTGTGCATAAGAGTGGAAAATAGACTTCTACTTCCCCTGAGGAGTGAGTAGAGTATGATGCAATTCTGCATCCGCTGGGGCTAGGGGAGATGAACAGGCAGGCTCCTCCCTGCTCTAGTGTTCTCTGTGGCATTCCTGCTCCCCCTCTATTTCTTTCTTTCTTTCTTTTTCTTTCTTTCTTTCTTTCTTTCTTTCTTTCTTTCTTTCTTTTTTTTTTTTTGTTTTTTTTTTGTTGTTGTTGTTGTTGTTGTTTTCTCTGTGTAGCTTTGAGCCTTTCCTGAAACTCCCTTTGGAGACCAGGCTGGCCTCGAACTCACAGAAATCCTCCTGCCTTTGCCTCCCAAGTGCTGGGATTAAAGGCGTGCGCCACCACCGCCTGGCCTCCTGCTCCCCTCTAAGCCTGTGCCCTTCCTGTGCGCTGCCAGTCCAGGCAGCATCAGCGATTTCCTGGGTGTGTGCATGCCAAGTAGACAGCTGTTGCAAACACCCAGCACGGGCAAGTGAGCCATCTTACGGTGATGGAGACAGATGAAGTGTAGGGGTGGAGATACTATCCAGTGGCTAAGAGTGCTCAGAGCACCGGCAGAGGACAATTCAGTTCCTAGTCCCCACAAAAGGTGGCTAACCACCACCTGTAATCCCCATTCCAGGGGGATCTGATGCCTCTGGCCTCCACTAGGACCTGCACTAATATACACACACCTACACACGGACACATAGACCTATGCCTAATGAAAAGTAAAAAATAAGCTTTTTTTAAGAACAGATGAAGTTTAGATTTCAGACTCTAGGAGCTGGAGATACAGTTCAACGGAGATACAGTTCAACAAATAGGAGTAGTTGCTGCTCTTGCAGAAGGCCTGGACTTGACTCCCAGCACCCACGTGGCAGCTCATACAGTCTGTAACTCCATTTCCGTGGGATTTGATGTCCTCTTCTGACCTCTGTGGGCATCATATATGCATGCTGCATATACATACATGCAGGCAAAACACTCATACTCGTTAGATATAAATAAAGAAACCTTTGGCTATGAGACTCTGCTAATGAGTTGGGTCCTTTGGTACCCCCTGCGTTTACTTACACAGGCAAGGTTCAGAGCATGACAGGATGGTAATGCACCATGGAGGCAAAATGTGTTATCTGAATTTTTTAATCGCTCAACATCTGGAAAATGAGATTTTTAGAGACACTACATAAAGAACTTATCACACCGTTCCCTTTAGAAAACATTGCATATCTGGGATGCTCACAATGATCGCAGGTGAGTTTTTCAAGCAATGAATAGAACTGTTCTGATTACCACCATGCCAGGGGGCTGTGTTTCTGAAAATGCAATCTTAAGGAAGATTCTTTTAATGGCCTGTAGTACTTATGGAAATACCACCTCTCTGCCTCTACCACCTCTTCTTGGAAGATACTGTTTTATAGTACATATAATATAATATAATAACTTTACTAATATTTACACACCTACTGGATTTATATAGCAATAGCTATCTTGTTTACATGTTCTATACCAAAGTGGAAAGAAAGGAAATACTCAGTACAAACTTCAAATTCTCAGAAGCATCTAAATCACCGTTTCAGCTTCTTTACAGACATCTTTACTAATCACGACAGTGTCTAAATGTGCTCAAGTACAGCGTGATGCCTGCTGACCATGAGAAGACATAGCCTGAGGGGAGAGATCTGCATGAGGAGTAGCACAGAAAAAAAAATAGGTTAAAAAAAACCCCACCTCATTAATTTTTCATTTATCATGAAATGAATATAACTGATTTTCATAATCCTGGTAAAAGCCCTTCTCGGTTCAGGAATTGGAATGCCTAAATGCCTTGGAGGTGGTGTCTGTAGGTCACTGGGAAGCATAGTTGCCATGAAAGAAAATAGACTTTTCATCACAAACATAAATAGAAACATCTGTTTCTCTCACTTCTTCCCACATAAACAATACTTTATTTTTTAGAAAAAAATTCATATCATTTCAATAATGACTACAGTGTTTGAAGCAAGTATTGTGTGTACCTGTACATATATGATTTATGGTCTTCAAAACAGCAACTTCAAAGTAATCACATGCCGTGCTAACAGCATAGAATTTCCACTCTCAGGATATAGACTCAAATTTTGTTGGCATCATAGCTGCTAACGTTCTTGCTATTACCTCATGATAGTTCTTGAAATGATATCACATACCAATTCAATACCAGATAACCATTTAGACATCTGCACACGTTGCCTTGAGAAATTCGGGGCTTTATTTAGTATAACATGATGGTACCCAGGAAAGAATAAGCCTCTGAAGTGAGTGGGAAGCCCTTCCAGTATTAACCATGCCTAGTACTTTTTAAAGCTGCAGTATCTCACTTTCACCACTAGGGCGCACTGAAGTTGCAATTTACTAGGTAGACGCAGCGTTAACGGAAATTCTCACACAGGTTGAGTTCCTTCAAGAAATGTTCATTTGGACATTATTATTTAATAAGAAATTCATTTGTGACATATAATTTGATACATTTATGACATATAATGTGATATTAGTCAATGAATAAATTGCTTCTGTAAGTTCTCACATCTTTTGGCTGATTCCACTGACAGCAAAAATAACTCCAGAATATCAAAGATCTGGGTGACGTCTCTGCCACTGTTATAGATAACACTACGTCAGTTTTGATAAGTGAAGCAAACTGACCTTCTGATTTAGGATTGCTATTAGATGAATTAAATGGCCGTGTCATTGACTCCGTTTTAGTTGCTTCCTCCCACCTTAGGGTTTTTCTACACGTTTTATTAGGTTGAATAAATAATAAGTTGTAGTTGTCCCCAGATAGACTGTCTTAACATAAAAAAAATGAATGCAACACTATGTGTGTGATTTTTAAATTTAATCTTTTTCCAATATGCTGAACAAAATGGGTAACACCTCAATATGAGTGTGTGTGTATACTGGTGTGTACACAAGGGTGTGTGTGTGTGTGTGTGTGTGTGTGTGTGTGTGTGTATGCAGGTAAAAAATAAAAATACATAGTAGATGCATTTGAAAGTCACAATAGACTGGACTCACCTCAGAAGTGGCACCATTATTTAATGTGTACACTTGAAATGAACTGGTCAATGCAAGGGATAGTCATAAATAGTCACAATACTTCCAGTATTAAAGGAGAATCAATGCTTTCCCAGAGTCAGTCAAAGAAAAATCCCTGCCCTACATTAAATTTTGTTTTGTTTATATAGCGTTCCAAAACTGTGTGAAGTGAGGGACACTACTCACTTATTCCATCAACTGCTCCACACCATGTTCATAGCAGTTGGGTGTAGCCAGAAATTTACTCCATTATTACTGTTTTATCCAAACCATTCATACTATTTGGTCAAGAAGGCAAAATCTTCATAGATTATAACTTCTCCTTTCTGCATTTATTAAGCATACAATAGGAGCCTGGCATTTTACAGCAATATCAAAGAAATTTGGGTTCTCCACCTTAGCCACTTATAAAAATGAAGAAAATAACCTCAAAAAATTTCCTGTAAGCTACCTATAATTGAACAATATTTACCTATAAACTCTCCATGAAACTATGAAAATGTTTTAAAGATATTAATTTATTGTTTTCAATGGTATTGATTAATTTGGAATAGTGTACTATTGCTTTTCCCTGTCTCAGATATCCAGAATGGCTGTTTATTTAAGGCACTAGAATCTCTAATAATAAGTGAAATAAATAATATATACTGTATAAAGTAAACAGGATGCTCCATTTGTTCGTTATTTTATGTTGATTTCTTTTCACAAGTCAAAGAACATGGCTTACAGATAGGAACTTAGATGAAACTCAGAGAATATCTCCTGTGTCCCATTTTTATTTCAGCAGGAAACTATTATTATATTGGATCTATGGAAAAAGATGAAAAATATCAAGAAAAGTGAGAAATTTCTCTCTATCACACACATACACTCTCACACATACACTCTCACACATACACACTCACACACACTCACACCTACATACACACCACACACACACACACACACACACACACACACCTTGTTTTCTATTCTGTTAGTATGTCACACCTACAAAGAATCTTTTCTGAGGAATGTACTTAATTTTCCTGATTTTTAATCTAATGCTTTCACCTCAAAATAATTTCCCTTAATAATTTCCCGTAGAAATGTTTCTTCAAGTGTGGTAGTATTTTACTTGTACTGAAATGTGATTTTAATTGTATGTTAATAAATAAAGTTGCCTGGGGGGTCAGAGTTTTAGAGCCATAGCAAGTGCGTGGTGGCGCACGCCTTTAAGGACCTGGAGGGCGGTACATACAGGCATGTATCCACAGTGAAGACAGAAGCTTCGGCCATGCTTTGTCTTAGACTCCCTTGCTGGACCTATGCTTAACCCAAGCACGTCTGGCAGCTTAACTTATTCTCAGCCTCCTTTTGCCTGAGAACATAGGATTGTCATATAAACAATGAGGCCAGTGGTCCAACTCAAATACATTATTAAGTTCTAAACACTAAACTTCGGGTACTGTGATTTGAAAAATTAAAATATGCTTGGAGCACATAATGGTTAATCTTAGTTGACAACTTTGTGAGATCTAGAATCCTCTGGGAGATGGGATTATGGGCATGAGTTCCTGTCAGATATTATCTTGTAAAGATTATATGAAGTAAGAAGATATGCCTACTCTGGGTGGCATAAGTCCCTAGGCTGGGCTCCTGAACTATCTAAACAAGAGAAAGTGAGCTGAACAGCATTCATGGGTATCTGCTTCTACTCTCTTCATAGAATTTGAGTAGTTCCTTCAAGATCCTGATTTCTAAACTCCCACGCTATGAGGGACTGTACCCTTGGATTGTAAACTGAAATAAAAGCTTCCTCCTTTGAACTGTTTTTGTTTTGTTTTTGTGATTTTATCAAGGCAACAGGAAAAGATCCTAAGACAAGACCAAAGATTTCCTGGCACAAATCACAGAAATGTATAGATCATGTCTTATTTGATCAGTAAAATATCCAAATAGCCCTGCTCCACTGAGCACTAGCACCAAACTGCCACAATACCAGAACTTCACAACGTCTTATGTGCTTACAGCAAAGATGCAGAAGAAAACAGATGAACAAGCAGTGCGTCTATAGGATGGTCGTCACTTTCAGGTCAAGGAAAAGTGCCTCGGAAGTGCCCTGACATCTGCTGCTCTGGAAGTTAAAGACACTTAGGGAGCTGCATATACATAATCCCAGCATAATTCTGAAAGCTTGTTTGAAAAAGTGGAGAAAAATGAACAGTCTGTGGACATAGGTATTTTCAGTCTTTCTTCTTTGATTGCTATTTAAAAATCATGCAACTGTGAAAAGCATGTTACATGCCCATTTTATCATTATCATCATCATCACCACCACCATCATCATCGTCACCATGATTATCATCCCTGTAGAACTCAACACAGCAAGGCTTTTCTACCTCTGAGTGATGCTTGTGAGCCAGTCTGATTTTATGAAAGCCAGGAGTATCCCATACACTAGGCCATGACTTATGACCTCCTGTTTGCTCACTTTGGTATTTCAATTTTTTGTTCAAAGGATAACAATGGTCTCACATATTACTATCACTTTGTAAACCATTTTAAAAATAAGTGGAATAAAGCCCTACCATGTTATATCCATGAGTCGGCAGCTCCTGGAGCCAAAAATATTTTTGAATAAATTGTTAGGACTTATTATGTTTTAGCTCAGTTTAGTCTCTCCACACCAAAAGGCTTGTCATTCATCATGAGTTCACAAGAACTCTGGGAGTTTTTAATATAACAGATTAGTAGAATTAAATGAAGGTTGAAATATCAATTTTAAAGGCAGATCCATGGGAAACAGCAGGTATTTGGATAAGTACAGGACAAAAGTAATGTAAACTAAAGCTTGAAAATTGTGTGTTCTAGATACTACACAGCAAGTGTTTTCCCTAAAAACTGTCAGAGAAGAAATTAAGTCCTGTGTAAATATGCTATTTCTAGGCTATTTCTCTAAAACAAAATCTTCCATTCCCATTGAAAACAAGTCTTTAAACAATAGGTTTTATGATTGATGATGGAGGGAGAGACTTTCTCTTTCTAGTAGTGTGGCTGATGATGAGGTGCTCCTGTGAACAAACTCCCTCACAAGCTCTTGTAAGCAACCAAGTGAAACTCATCGGGTCATCAGGAAAAAAGGATACTAAAGTAGAAGTGGGATCATGGGAAAAATGGAAGGGAAAAGAGAAAATGATCAGTGAGAAAATATGATTGAAATACATATGTAAATGCAAGAAAATTTTATGAATCCCATTGTTAACTGTCATTAATATATGCTAATAAAACATTAAAATTTCATATTTTATTAAAGTAAATATTTTATTAAAATAATATTTTAAAATATTAAAAAGTCAGTTTTAATATTTTTCAGAAATTAAGATGATAAGTTCCTCAGAAAATTAATAAGCAAAAATTAATATTTGAATATGAAACTTTGTTATCTTGAAACCTAAACTTTAAAACCAGCAAAACCAAGAATTGAGGGACTCATAATCCTCTGTCTGGAGAGCTAAGATAGGTCACCTGTCCTGTACACTCGTCTGCGAAGATCCTAGGAATTGATTGAGTAGAGAAAAGCATAGCACTCATCACAAAATCAACACGTGTCAAGCCATTTACATATGTAAAGTCATTTAACCCACCATGCACATCAGTACCTCTTCTCAAAGGCAAGAAGAAAATGCAAATAATTGCCTATAGCACCACAGACAGCAAATAAATGTCAACGCTGAAATTTAGAACTGTGACTGCCTGGCTTCTAGCATTTTTTTTTTTATATAGCTCTCTACCATGAATTAAATAATGTCATTATTGGCATTACATATATATATATATATATATATATATATATATATATAGAGAGAGAGAGAGAGAGAGAGAGAGAGAGAGAGTAGTACATGTACATTAATTATTTCATACTACAAATTATGTACGTGTGTGCACACATACACATGTAGATGTTCTCACATTGATGACACTGCCAGGCCCTAACTAAAAACACATTGCTGAGCAAGCAGCTGTGCTCAGCTCATGATGAAGTGGGAGGGGCAAAAGGCAGCTGGAGAACAGTGGTGTCTTCACTAAGGAATCATTTAGGTCAAAGCTAATTACAGTTAAGGACTGAAGCACAGGACAATATTCTAAATTATATATGTAAACTATTATTGTATCATTAATTCTGAAGTAACATTGCACATCGCTAAAGTGTATTTCTGCATTCAATTTCCATAAGAAGATATATTTTAAGCTCAAACACAAGTGCTACTTAAATGGTCCATTATGTTAATGTGGATAATTATAAGTTGACTATAGTCAAATACACTACAGGAAACATATCTGATGCTAGAGCAACTGTTAATAATAAACTTATTCAAAAATAAGAATGTCCTATAAAATAATGAGTAACTACTTAAATAATTATCAAAAGACCTCATATATTCCAAAAATGTGTCATTTTTGTGGATTTTGAGAGCTCATGAGTTAGACTATAGACACCTTCCAAATTTTTCTATGGCCAAATTAGATAGAGATAAACTTTAATTGGTATAATGCCTAGATATTTCAAGGAATGATATACTGCAGATAGAAAATCAAATAGCATTCAATAGTTAATTCAATATTAAAAGACCACCATTTCCTGTAGAGTGGAAATATAGAAAGAATATTTGCAAAAAAAGGCAAAGTAAACAAAATGACCACTAAATCTATTGATAATATTGTTAAGACATGGTATGCTTTTATGATTAGTTGTGCAAGTATGGTTTCTTGGCCATGTAGAAAGGGGAGAAAAAGGTCAATAAACATAACTATGCATGCTCTATGTGCTAATGTGTTAGAAGGAAGAAAAAAATTGAAGTCAAATTGGAACTGTTAGCATTGCAAAAGGTTTTTAGCTAGTGAAGCCAGTGGTACCATTGAGAACTAAGTTCTGGCCCAACAGCCTTTGACTCTGACAGCACTATGCCATTCCGTTGTAATTGCACTTTAGCTTTAAGCTCCGTTAATTGCACATTTACATTAATTTTTATCATTACATTCCACGCATTGTATAGTCATGTGCACAGTTTCACTGACACTGCAGATTTTTTCCCCATATTGAATTAGAGATATAAAATGGAAACATTTCCTAATTAAAATTCATCTGAGAGCTAGAACTAGGAAGAACTTAAGTTACAAAGAACTTTCTTGATATTAGGACAAGGAGATAAAGCTTTAACGTGGAAATAAGAACTAAACTTGAGGAAGGAGCGGATCTCCTAATAAGACATTCTCAAGAGGAACTACGAGTTTCAGGTGCTGCTTAAGCTTTTGAGACTAGTTCCCCAACCTCAAAATGCAGAAGGGGTTTCATGAAATGTGGATACAAAATTGTATGTGTTGGAAACACAGTAACAAATTCGTTGTAAATATTTAGCATCTGTAAATTAGATTATCCACAGTCACCTAACAAAACATGAGGTGAAAGCTTGGATCTGGTATTGGCTCATGCCTCTGCTTGAATTTAAAATATCTGATAAATTCATTTTAAAGGCTAAATAATTTCAAGTTGCTTTTGGTACCACACTACCAACAATGAAGACACTTTCTCCTCATATTTTCATTTTATTTCGTTCTTTATTTTCTTTTAATCGGATAGAATTTGTATATTCCTATCACACAAAGTCCTGTCAAGTGCACATAGCTAGTTCATGAGAATGCATTATCCTAAGAGTCCACAGTTAGTGGTATTAGTAGATCAATGTATAATTTTTCTGTTACTATCCAGAGGAACAACCCTGGTTTAGGAGACAGGAGGAATGAGTATGTTCAGTGATATTAGTCTACATAAAACATCCCAAGATGCTAGGTCGCTTTCGTTAGTCATAGGAATGCCTCCTGGGGTGCATAAGTCAAAAGGAAGTTTATGTGGCAGAATTATGTAAGGAAACTTACACTAGTGCCTGCCCACAAACCATGCAATTGAGAAACAGCCAAGAAACAAAACCGTATAGAAGGAGGGATAAATAACAACATTGTATTAAGGGTTATTATGCAGCTACAAAGATTCAATATGACCCTGGCAATATAGCAAAAAATAGTTATGAAAAGAAGCTATTTCTTATGCTCAGAGCTAATTTTCAAACATATGTACCTGTATTTGAAACTTTGAGCATTTCACACATTTTTCTGTATCTGAAAAAAAAATGGATCCAGACTGATATTGTGTATCAAGATAGCTGAAAACAGTTCATATAAAGGTAGCCAAAAGCGAAGCTCAGTAAGAAGTCATAAAAAGAACATTATCCCCACTGCTGAGAAAGCTCTTATAATGTACACTTTGCTCGTATTGGCAAAAAGTAATTTACCCTTCAATGTTGCTAGAAAGGGTGAAATATCTATAGTAATACGGTTTTATAAAAATTTTAATTAAATAAAATGTAGATTAAAATGTGTATATCAAACTTAGGTACAATTAGTAACTTCAAAACTGAAATATAACTCCATTTAGACAATGTATATTCCACTATCAAATAGTTAATTAAATTTTCTTTTCACATAATTTACAATAGAATAATATATTTCAATTTTTAAACACTCAAGGGCATTGGTACTATGAAATAACATATTTTAATATTTTGTTCAGGAAAATTAAGACATATAAAATAACATAAAAATAATGTATAATTTTCTTATCTATATTGCTATAAGATGGAACAGGAAATATACAAATACATTCATTTAACTTGAGAGGTAAGAAATAGGAATTTGAATGATTATAAACATGTTCTTATCTCCCAGTACATAATTCATATATTATGACACATTGAATATACATTTCAACTATGTCTTCCTATTTATAGGTGTTTGACTGGGAATATTATGTTTATACATATTTAAAGGAATTAATGTAAGAATTATAGAAACAGGTTTAAACTTTATGCAATAGACCTGTGAGCCCATGACTAACACAGCAAATAATGAATTATGGCATAAGTGCTGAGTCTGACCATACTCTAATATGAGACATTACTAACCCTTTGCTCTCCCGTCAACATCAAAAATAGTAACGAAATTCAGAATGCATGCTTTCTCTCTCTTCTCTTCCACTTACTGCTTTGTAAGTTCTCTTCTGTCCAGCGTGTTTCCGAATTTGTTCTCCATTCGGCCCTGTTTCCACGTGCATGGAATAGATGATGTCAAAGAAATCTTCAACCACAGCCACTCGCCTTAAAGACAGCTTCTCATCAACTCCGACGCCATCCTGGCGATGAAACAAGACACCAACGAAAAGAATGAAACAAAAACACATGAGGTTAATGAAACTATTTGCATTTAACAGGTGATTAAACCAAAATATTTTGATAAAATAAACCAAATCATCTTCTTGCCTTTCTTGTTCTTTCAAGACCAGATTTCTCTATGTAGTCCAGGCTGGCCTCAATTTCCCAGTCCTGCTACCTCATATAGATACCACCACACCCAACAATCCCATAAATCTGTGTATTACACATACTGAATTATAAAATGTTAGTGAAAACCATGGTTAATATGAAGTAAATCATTTTTACCCATCAATTTCATCCTTTGAGTTCTCATAATGTTTCCTAGCCATTAGCATAATTTTAAAAATTATAAATTACATGTTAGCACCTGGTAATTTTTACTGCAGTAATTCCACTCTAGATACTGCTCAATCCATGCAAACAATATTTGAGTTGCTAGGTCATGACTGCTGTATTTTGAAAATAAAAGACAAGGATAATAATATATAGCCTCTACCTCTAAACATCATAACTTAAGAAACAAAAGGCACCTCTCTCCAATTGTAGACTGGGTGGCAGATGTACTGAAAGTCAGAAAGTCATTTTCTGAGGCAAGTGATTCTCAACCTGTGGGTTGTGAGCCCTTTGGGGATCAAATGGCCCTTTCATGGGGGTCACATATCAGATATCCTGCAAATCAGACATTTACATTACTATTCATGACAGTAAATAGTAATCATAGTTATAAAGTAGCAACAAAAATAATTTTATGGTTGGGGGGTCACCACACGATAAGGAACTGTATTAAAGGATCATAGCATTACAAAGGTTGAGAACCACTGCTCTAAGGAGTACCCAGTGTGTGAACAATGGATCTCCCAAATAAAACTTCATATTGAACAAATTGCTTATGCATCTCTAAATCCAAGTTTTCACAGCTGCAAAGTGGAGACAATAGGAGCTGTTTCACAGGAACATTGTGAGCACTAAGAGAATTCAGGTATGTAAAGCATGTTACCCAATCTGTCAAACTATAAACCTTCAATGAAGGGTGGCAGCACTTGTCATTTTAATAATCATATTGCAATATAATTAAGGTCCTGTAGGGGTGCCAAGGATCACCATTGTTATCTCCTGCTCAGAAAGCTCTGTGGAAGAAATATAACTTGACATATAGGGAGGTTTTATGTTTCAGCAGAGGGAAGTCCAGGCAAGAATAAATAGTTGAAATGGATGCTAAATCACATTAAATGGTAGGCTTGAGACATTAGAAAAGATTAATATTCCATGAAAAAGTTAATCTTATGTGACTGCAGTATAAAATGGATTCCTATTTGCAAAAACCATCTATACCCACATTCACATGCATACATACACTCACACAATACATATATGTATAAACACATGCACATAGTGTTCCTAAAGAATAACCTTGTGTAATATGACCTTGCCATTGTTGCTTGAAAATACCATGAAATAAGTCTTCCTCGGGGAAAAGCACATCAATTGATTATCCAATAACCAATGGTCAGCTCTGATAATATATACAATCAAGTAACATAATACAGACTGAGTATATATACATAAATATATATATACATACATATATTTAACAAACTTTTTAAAAAGAAGCATAAAATTTAAAGAAAATAAGGGTGGATACATGGGAAGGTTTGAGGGAAGGAGAGGGAAGAGGGAAAAGATGTAATTTTAATATCAACTTGTGAGATATTTGATTACACTGTGTAAAGATATGTCACTGTGATTGGTTTAATAAAAAGCTAAAAGCTAAACAGCCAATAGCAAGGAAGGAGGTATAACAGGTACTTCTGGACAGAGAGAGCTCTGGAAAGAAGAAAAGCAGAGTTGCCAGCTGGACACAGCGGGAGCAAGACATGCAGAAGAGGTAAAAGCTACAAGTCATGTGGCAACACAGATGAGTAGAAATGGGTTAATTTAAGTTATGATAGCTAGTGGGAGAAGCCTAAGCATTAGGCCGAGCCTTCATAATCAATAATAAGTCTCTGTGCCATTTTTTTGTGAGCTGGAAGCCCAAAGAAAAATCATCTACGTCATTTTTTTTTAATTAAAAATAATACCATGGGAGGTTAATTACTCCAAGTAAAAGTTTTAAGCAGTTAATGAGACAACAAAGGCAAGGTTGTCTGCCAATGGCAACACCAACAGGCTGAGCTCCTACAAAATGAAAAGCAATTAATATCTATATCAATTTGCAGTAGGCTTTGTACATAGCAGAGTCTGGAGCAGCATGCTCATATAACGTCATATATGAGATTGCGTAGTAGGCTCAAATGCTGGATCTTTTACCACCTTTCAGTTTGAAGTGCTCCCTCACATGTCACCTGTGATGCTGACAGTTTCTAGTTTGGCTTCAGATACTTCTCACATCTCTTGTTTAAAGCCTTGAGGCACTATTTCTATATTGGGATCCCCAGAATAACACCACTCTGCCTTGTGACACAAGATGATTGCATAGCAAGGACTACATGGAACTCAACAATGACCCACTTGGAAACACACAGCTTAAAGGAAAGTGTTCAAGAAAGCACAATTTATTCCAGAGGTCTCACATTAGCCTGCATCCTCCATCCTCAGAGAACATCCATCCTCCTAAATATAAATCTAAATTCTGACTCTGTCCATCAGTAAAGTCTTCAATAAAACTTTATCTGCTTTTCTCCACATCATAAAATTTATACAGTGCCTACTTCTGTTTCTTTGCTAAATAACCAAATGTACACTCTGCATAATCTGACAAATGGAGGCAATGTATTTTCTTTCCCAGATTAATTTGAATCTTACTCATCATTTACCTGCTTAAATCAAAAATGGTAACCTATTTATCCATTTTATAAAGTATCTGAAAATCATAAATATTGACAAGCTCTGTGTTAGTTACTAGAATTATCAAGGTATGTATATATACATATATATGTGGGTGTATATAATTGATATCTATTATACACCTTGATGTAATATATATACCTTAATATAATATATAAATATATAATATATAATTGAGAACTTGATGATACCCACTTTCTAGTGCAGGAAAGAAAGATTAAAGAACTGATTGCTGAGGGATAAATTTTCATTACTCTCTATAACTACTTGTTTAACAAAACAGAAAGTGATTCTTTCATAGTATTGGAGGTCAGAAGTCCAAAGTCAAGTGTCAACAAAGCTGTGTTCCATCTGGAATTCCTGGAGGAAAACAAGTCCCTCCTCCTGTGCTTCTGATTGGCTGCTAACATTCCACAGTTGGGCCTTCAGAACTCTGCCTTGTCTTCCATATGCCTCTCTTCCACCTATCCCTCTTAATAGGGAACTTTATGATGACATTAAAATCCATTAGGTAGGGACTGAGGAGATGGCTTGTGGGGTAAAGTGATGACTGTAGAAATTCTGAGAACTTTCCCAGAACGAAGTCAAACCAGGCAGGGTGGTGTACTTCTTTAATCTCAGTGCTCCTTTGGTGAGACAGAAGGCAGAGACAGGGGAAATCCCATCCTAGAGAAGGGAGGTGGGCATCATGTTCCACCCTAGCCAAGGAGTTATTGACAAGTGAGAGCTGTTGGGAGAAGGGGAGTCAGCTTTCTTTAAGGGTGCACTTCCCTAGTAGATTGAACACATTACAGTGGATGGCTATAACCTAAGAGCATATGGACAGCACAATTTGGACTAAATAGGTTTTCCAAAAACATAAATATAAGGACCAAGAGCTGTGTGGGAAGGAAGGAAGCTCTGGGATGGGAAGATCCAGGGATAAGTGAGTGAATGTGATTGAAATTCTCAGGTAATTAACAAAAGTTGGAATTGATTATGATGAGAATTTTTCTAAAGATGCTGCTCAAAGAGCAAATGAACATGAAGTGATCACTGTTAGTGATGGAAAGTGTAAATCCAAAGAGCCCTAAGATACCACTTCACATTCACTGGCTTTGCCAGAATGAAAATATATATTGAGGATTTAGAGACATTAAAACCATCATACATGTTTACTAAAATGCTAAATTATACAGTGACTCTTCAGAAAATTCAGCAATTACTTAGCATTTATTAAACAGATTTGCCATATTATCTAGCTGGTCTACACCAATATATATTCAAGAGGAATGATAAAAGGAGTCCATACAACATTTGAACAAGTATCCATAGCAGCATTTTTTTTTTGCTTTCTCTGGGCTATTTTATTACAGCAACATAGTAATTAGTGCATCATTATATTATAAATTTATTGCAAAAGTATGCTGAGTCAAAATATTGTAGAGAATACTAATAACTTACATTTTCTTTGTGAAGAGATCATTACACTCAGTCAATACCTGATGAACAGCTGCACTCTCTAGATAATCCAAGGTTTTGCACATGTGGATGTCAAGTTCCTCAGCTTAGTTATGTGTACTGTCTTCTCCTGGCTACATTTCCTTTGTTAAGTTTTTCTAGTACAGAAATCTCCTTTCCACATTTACACACTTTGGTTGTGTATTGTTTTCCGTTGTCTGACTCTCCTCTACAATCCTTTGTTGACCCTTCATTATATACATTTGTTCATCATGACGGCTTTTGTTCCTTTGGTTTTTCTTTTATTACAGGTAGATTTTTCAAATAATATATCCTGATCACAGTTTCTCCTCCCTTTATTTGTCCCAGTTCCTCCCCACCCACTACCAACCAGATCCACTCCCTTTCTGTTTCTCTTTAGAAAAATAGACTTCTAAGGAATTAACGTAATACAAAACATAATGATAAGATAACACAAAACAAACACTTCAGAATAGAAAAACCACAACAAAAGCCAGAAATAAAAGAGCCCAAGAAAAGCACAAGAAACAGATTATAGACTCAGAGATCCACTTATTCTTACACTCAGAATCCATAAAAACACAAAATTTAAAGTCATAATATATACACAAATAGCTTGTAGGGTTTAACAAAAGGGGGATAGAGGAAAAAAATAAAATTAAAATAAAAAAGACAAAATTTAAGAAAAGAAAAAGCCTTCACATAATAATATCTTGTCACCAAATGAAGATTCCAATACCAGGCATGGATTACATCAAATTGAATAGTTGGCCAAAGGGTTCTCATGGGAACCCCCAAACAACAAGGCTGTTACCAAGGCTATAGGTCACTCTTTATAAATTGTCAGCAAGGCTCCATTGCTGAAGACAATACCTTCAAAACTCATTGTGTATGGAGAAGTCAAGCTGGTGCCTACATACAGCCTTCACACCTATGGGCTAGTGTTCTTGTTACCTGAAGACACTGCATGCTACCAAAGGAGAAATATAAACACCAACCCAGCTACAGATTTTTCAGTATACATTGGTGACCTGCCTGCAAGATATGGTGGAACAAAACTTGTGGGAGTGACCAATCAATATTTCAAATGACTTAATGCCTATTTCATGAGATGGAACCCATACTCAATGTTGCTTCGTAACTGAGAATCTGAAACTAGATAGCTCAAGGGTCTAGAGTAAAACCAAATACTACTGTTCTACTAAAGAATTTCAGCAAAAAAAAAAAAAAAGATATTCTGCTGTACTCAAAGATCAGTGTCCTACTTAGCCATCATCAAAGATTTCTTCTGCAGCAGATGGGAAAAATACAAAGACCCACCATCAAACACTATGCAGAGAGTGAGAGACTTTGGAACACTCAGCTTTACGTGGAATTTCTCCATCAAATCTCTCTCCTCAGGGATCAGGGAACTCTGCAGAAGAGGAGGCAGAAAGAGTGTACAGGCCGAGGGAATGGAGGACTCCAAGGAAACGAGGCTTTCTAAATGTAACAGTACAAACACTTATATGAACTCACAGAGACTGTAGCAGCATGCACAGGGCCTGCATGGGTCTGTACCAGATTGGGTCTTAGATCTGAAAGGAGAAGTGGACACATGCCCCCATCCCTAACCCAGAGCTATCTCCAATTGATAACCACTTACAAATGAGAATTTAGCTTTCTCCAAGGGATTCTCACTGGGGAAACAAACTATTCTTAAGGGTAGGCCCCATACCCAGCAGCAGATGGCCAATAGAAAGTGAACTCAACATCATATTTTGAAGTTCCTTGTCTCATAATACCAGTACCTTTTAATATCCAATTGTAGAAATCTAAAGTTCTTTGAAATGAGGAGTATATGCATATGGCATAACCATACAAGTGAATACTATCCTGACAAACAAAGGACAAAGTGTTGGTCATGATAAGCCATGAATAAACACTGAAGATGCTGAGTTAGAAAAATCAGACACAAAAGAACATGCATTGTATGGTTCCATTCATATGAAGGACCTGACATAGGGAAATTCATGCAAACATAAATTTGACCAATTCTAGTCTTGAAAGGGGAGAGTAAAGACTTACTACTAATGGTTACGGACTTTTAAGAAGAATAAAATTATTCTAAATTTAGATGATAGTGATTGTTGTACAACCCTCTGGACTTATTGAAAACACCAAAGTTTACACTTTAAATGATGAATAATATGGTACATGAATGATTTTTCAACAACACTGTTGAAATATAGTATCTAATAATTTGGGATGTGTGGGAAGAAAGTAAGATGAAGGGATGAGATATTCCTTAGATCAGAGGCAAAGAACTGGCTTCATGTACATGAGGCCATGCGTTTTACTCCCAGCAGTATGGAATGAAAAAACTCAAATAATATACAATCAAACTGTCCACATACACACTAATGTTGAAAAGTGTTGCTAAGTAGCTCAAACTAAACTATAATGGAAGCAGATATGGGGTGGGCTAGTAAACATTAGGCAATTATCTCATAAAAGACTTACACAAGTACGTAAAGTTATAAACTTCACTGACATAAAAGATGTGTGGCTTGTAATTTTACATAATAATAAAGTATATTTTCATGATAAATTCTATGTAGGAGTCTAATTCTCACAGGATGTATTCATGGACTTCTATGTTTCTAAAAAGTTCAACTGGCCTATGGCTTTGGTTGGTCTATGAGATGACAAATAAAATTTCATCTTAATCACACCCAGTTTTCTCAATACTTTTGTATATAAATGTGGTATTTGATTTACTGTTAAATATTTCCTCGCCCATGTACAAATTTTGATTATTAAACTGATAATTCAAATTCTATGCTATGCAAATAGATAAAAGAATAAGTCAACCCCTGGCTTATGGTATTTTCTGGTTTATGTGTTGAACACTTCCAACATAGCTGTTTCAAGCCTCCACTATGTAATCATAGAATTGGGAGGAAATGAACAGAAGTGCCATATCATGTGATGTTTTCAGCCTGATATTACATACTAGAATAATCCCTTCAAGAGCATAGAAATAACTATACTATAAAAGAGTTTGGCATTGTCAAATTCTGAGTACTTATTGTAGTATAAATTACTTAATTTAATTTTTAGTAATGGTCACATTTCTCAAACTACTGATTCTAAAAAAAAAATAGCACTAACTCTAGTTATCAAAGACTAAGCCATAATACCATTGTATTATATCAATTAAGATGAGTGAATGGCACATTTACTGAATTCAGTAAATATTTAATGGAATAAATTTTAAGGTAAAGGTGTGCAAAGACAGCAAGAATTCAGGAAACTAATTCATCTAACATGACACTTCAAGATCCGATGAAAATCTTTGATATTGTTGAAGAAAATTGATATCTAAGCACATGTGAGAAAGCTAAGCCAACACATGAGTGGGGTCTATGACACAAGCCTCTGCTGAACTTCACCCTCCTTTTCCATGTAGAGTTCACTGAGAACAACTAACTAAGGCCAATATACCATGGTATACACTGTGTCAGAGTCAGGGGTAAGAATGTCCACCACCCTCCCCTCCTCAGATAAGCTTTTATCTGTCAGATGTCCTAACTGGTAAAAATCATTGTAATCATCTACTAGCTGTTGTTATGGACAGGAATAATAGTGAAATATTTAGATCTAAAAGCAGAAGGAAGGGCTGCCAATTTTCAACAACTATAGTGATTATATAATAAGAGGAGAGGGAGAGAGAGGAGAGAGAGAGAGACAGAGAGAGAGAGACAGAGAGAGAGAGAGACACAGAGACAGAGAGACAGAGAGACAGAGACAATGACAGAGAAACAGAGACAGAGGAAGGATAAAGACACAAATATGTTTCTGGGACTAACTTTTCAAGAATTCCAAACCCAATAACTCACAAAGATCACCAGTAAATATTCTAATTTTTGAGTCACCTTCAAGATTCTATTTATAGTGAAATGTATCATTTATTCAAGTAGAAAAACTAATTTTAAAGTAAACATGACAATCTCTAAACTGCTCTTTTTTATCATAAAGAAAGATCTTGCCATTTGACCTAGAAGGCTTCAGTTCACAAAAATCTGTAAAAACAAACATCAGGCTGACTAAGTGATTTATAAGAATGTTTCAAGGTACAACATTTGAGTTTTAGGTATTGATCACTACAGATACTCACTAATTTTGGGTAAAACCACATGCTTTTAAATCAAACTATGATTTTGAATATGCACTGTACTTTTTCTTATTTCTTTTCATATGTTTAAGCTGCTGGCAATATTTTTTAAAGGGAAACAAATACAGAGCAGGCATAATTTTAACCAGAAGGTATTTCAGGGAAAGAAAAGCAGGCCAAAATAAACGTCACATAAAGAAGAAATGGAGGTTTTGAATCTTCAAAAAAAAAAAAGCCTGAGAAAAGCAACTCTATACAAAATTTATTAACTTTTCATCAGCTATTCATTTGCAAAGATATAGAAAAAAATCCTATTTATTCCAAAATTGACAACTTAACCATGAAAACAGTGCTGCATTCCAAGTTTATGTTTCTTCAATGAGAAGATAATTACAATTATTTACATGGAATATTAATCCTCTTTTCAGCACAAACAAAAGGCCATGTTACTAGGAGGTCCAGGCTTGCCAGCACAGAGCACAGTGGAAATCAGCTTCACCAGGAGCTCAGCCTATCAGACACAGTCTTACACCAGGATTGTCAACACTCCAGGAGCTTGGCCTATCAGACACAGTCTTACACTGAGAGGGCTGGGGAGCCAGACCAGAGCCATGAGAGGTTTCTGACAGCCCTGCCAGGGACCAGGCCATAGTTTGTTTACTGAAACTGCCTGGAGCTAAGCAAGCAGTTCTCAGGAAGATCACAACTCAGGGGCAACCAATCAGAAGGTGCCCCCCAGCCTTCTGCTAGCTAAAGATAGCTATTCTTATCCTACACCTGGGAGGTCCCTAACCACTAGAGCCTCCACCCAATCAGTCCCCAGACTTATCTTTCCTCTACCAATCAGCACCAGATTAATCCATCCTCCCTGGAATTGCCTAACTCTGCTTAATAGGAGCTTGTGACCTCCCTTCAGGGTCACTATTTTCACCCCAATATGTTGGAAATAATAAATGCTCTTGCTGATTGCATAATAATAGTCTTTCAAGGGAGCTTCTCATGGACCCTAATATATGGTGCATTGGCCAGGAAGCCCCCCTCCCCAAGACCCCTGACACATTGAGTGTTGGAAACCCAGCTGGCTGGTAAGTGTAAGTGTGAGCACTCTTTGTCTTGGTTTGTCATTGTTCTGACTGTCTGACTGTCACTGTTCTCTTCCATGTTCTGTGTTTCTGTTTTTCATTCTGGGTCTGAGAAAGTAATTTAAGATATAAAGTTTACATAATGTCTACAGATATAAGAGTCTATGGCTGAGATATATAAAGGTCTGAGGATATGAAAGTTTATGAGTTGAAAACTTAAATAAGTTCTAAGGGTCTCAGGAAATGATTTAAGACACAAATACAAGTTACAACAGTATAAATAGATGATGTAAGACACATAAAATGCTTCAGATTTCTTTCTCCTTCTATGATATTGTTATACTGAGGTTTCAAAGTTCAGAATTTAACATTAACAGAGTTCTGACAAGCTAAAAGAGCAATGACTTACTTACTGTTTAAGTCACGAGCTCAAGATTTTTAGATTTCTTTTGGTTGTCTTCTAAATATATGCTTAGAGATTCTTCTAATCAGGCTAAAGACATCTTTGCTTAATCTATACCTGCCTCTTTGGACAGAAGGAAAATGTGCATGCTTTTAGTCTAAATCTGTAGATTTTGCTAGGACTCGAAGATATGAGTCTATTCTTGCTGTTTTATAGATAGCCATTATCTTTTTTTCTATGTTACGGATTTTAATACAAGTTGATAATATTAATATAGCTAAAACTTTGTCTTTTATAAAATAAGAATTCATGTAAGCTTCAGAGACTTTGGAGACTTGGATCCACTTCTCATAAGTCAAAAGAACTCCAGATAAATATAGCTTAATTTTTTTCCTACCTATCTGTTCCTGAGGATGATATTTCTCTCTCCTGGTCTTGGGACTCCTCCCCTTCCTCAATTACTAAGACTATGAATCTAAAAGTTAAATTTTAACTTCTTCCTCTAGTCTATGTCTTCTCAACATATTTCTACTTGGCTGACAGACACATCCAAACACCAGCTGCTGACTACAACCTGCTCCAAAAAGTTATGAACTCTGGACTTGCTGAAAATAGGTATGGACCAGTTCAGTCAATATGATTGCTCCCTGTCTCTACAGCTGGGTCAGAAGACCATATGCTTCTGATAAATACCCCCTTGTCCAGCCTTTGACTAGCCTTTTAGCTTTCCTGGGCCCTGACAACAATACCCTAATGTCATCTGGAAGTAAATAAAGAAGAGAATGTGGCATCCCATGTCCCCTACCCTTAATAGGCTGAAATGCTGAGTCAAAGGGAGACTCCCTCTACCCTAGCACTGACCCCGTTTAAGATCATATATGTCAGGCTACCACCCATTCTGCCTAATCTCAGGGCAGAACTACTAGCTGAATTTGATGACCAAGGATTTCTCTCCTCCTTATAAGTTCTGTCTTAGGTTCAGAACCAACTTTGGCCTCAGCTGTGTGCAGTCTATGAGAAGGCACCACATCGTGTGCCCCATGGTTCTGGCCAGGAGACCTGGACCTGATGATCATCAAGAGGCACAGGAAAGAGACCTTGGAACCTGGTTGGAAGGTACTTTACACTGCCATCCTGACAATGCTCACAGTTGTCAAAATGAATGAGGTCCCCACTTGGATTCACCATTCCCACATGTGAAGTCTGTGGTCCCACACACTGATCCTGAGTACTGCACTACAGAGGAGGTCAACCATGAATTTTGGAGGGCCATTGCACATCCACAGAACCCTCTAAAACTGAGAGTCCAAAAAGTCACCTATCCAGCTAAGTGGTGAGCTCGTCCTTACACTTCCTTAGCACATGCTTGCCAGGGCTTTCTAGTCAGGTCACCATGGGGGAACCTCAACGACCTCCTACCCTTTAATTTCACATGGAAAATCATCAACACTGGCTCAGAAAAGTTCCTGAACCGGACTTCCCATGCAGGCCCTTTAGGGACCTGGTATACTGATCTATATTTTGATTTGAGGATGCTTTATGGTGGGATTAAGGTATCTGATACTAAATTGCAAGAAGTCACCTATTTTTATGTTTGCCCTAGACATGATAGAGATAAAGCCCAGATAGAAACCTCTGGGGGAAATGGCGACTATTTCAATACTTTATGAAGCTATGGTCCCACCTGATGAAAGGCCATAAAAGATGGAAACTTTACAAGCCTATAAACTAAAAGAAAAGCATCTCAAGAATTTGAGATGATGCATTACTCAAGGGGGGCGATGAGAGGACTGGGGAGCCAGACCAGAGCCATCAAAGGTTTCTAATAGCCCTTCCAGAGACCAGGTCTTAGTTTCAGTTTACTGGAACTGGCTAGAACTGAGCAAGCAGTTCTCAAGAAGATCACAACTCAGGGGAAACCAATCAGGCTTCTGCTAGCTAAAGATAACTGTCCCTACCCTACAACTGGAAGGTCTCTAACTACTAGAGCCTTCTACCAATCAGCCCTCAGGCTAATCATTCCTCCACCAGTCAGCACCAGATTAATCCCTCCTTCCTGGAAGTCCCCTAACTGCTTAAAAGGAGCTTTTGACCTCCCTTCGGGGTTGCTATTTGGCACCCCAACAAGTTGGAAATAATAAATGTTCTTGCTGATTACATATGTGATTGATGGTGTTTCTTGGTGGCTTCTCTCGGGCCCTAACAACACCAGAGTTGTCAACACTCCAGGAGATTGGCCTATCAAACACAGTCTTACTTCAGAGTTGTCAACAATCCATGAGGCATGCTGCTGGTGCTCTCCTTTGAAGCACTGGATTTTAATTGAGTATCAGTTGAATTTTTCCTGGAATTTAAGAAGCACTCAACAGTTCTTAGTTCCTACTTTATTTAGATAATATGACTTCTTCAAATATTGGAGATTGGCATATAGCCATGTAGAGTGGTAAAGATATAATGAAGGAAACAGACACAGACACCAAAATACAAAAGCTAGAAGCCTCATACTCGTTGACTTTAAGATTCACAAGAAAACTGCTATATTGCAATTAAGACAGTCTGATATTGGCAAAAAATACATAGAGCCAAAGATCAACAGTGTGCAGTAGAGATCCCATAATATATGCATATATGCACCCTCCAAAAATTAACTGAAACTGCCATAGGTAAAACTGAAACAGTATACGAGAAACTACAGATGACTATGGGCATGAATACAACACTTTGGATACAGCACCAAAGGCAAGATGCATGAAATAACAATTCTACAAGCTAGCTTTGCCTAGCAATTAGGGGAATGCAAATCAAAACCACTCTGAGATTTCATCTTACCCCAGTCAGAATGGCAAAAATCATCAGAACAACCAACAACAAATGCTGAAGGGAGTTAAGGAAAGAGAGAAGTTTTGGAAAATGGAACCCTCATTCACTATTGGCTGGATTACAAACTGGCGTAACTACTATGGAAATTAGTGTGAAAAAAACTCTCAAAAAGCTAAAAGTAAATCTATCATAAGACCCATACTGCTCCATGGCACAGGCCCAAGGTCTCCATATCTTATTCCACAAATACTAGCTCATCCATGTTCATTGCTGTTCTAGTCACAATAGCTAGGAAATAAAACCAACCTGAATATTCTAAACCAATAAATGGATAATGAAAATATACTACATATACACTATGGAATATTTTTCAACTATAAAGAAAAATGAAATCATGAATTTTGCAGGTAAATGGATACAACTAGAAAAGATCATATTCAGTGAGGTATAACCCAGATCCAGAAAGTCAAATGTTGACTTTATCTCATGGAGGCTTTTACTGGAAATATTCAGATATAAACACATAGACTGTAGTAACTACAGAAACCAGGAAAGGAAAATGGGGCCATTTGCAGGATAGGAGGCTGGGAAGTAATAGAGAGGGGATAGAAGGGTGCTCTGATCAGGAAACTGGAAGAAGGACAGATCTTCAGGGGAGAGGTAAATGCAGAATAAGGTGAGAAGAGGGTAAAGGGGAACAGAAATATCCAAGGAATCTGATAGGGGAAATGGAAAATGGAAAAAGAGGCCTCCTTAGGGAAGGGAAAGGGAAGCAAATCCAGAAGGAGAAAGGTGGGTAAAATACAAGGATGTCTGAAAAGCCACAAGGAATTATACTTCTATTTACTAAATAAAAAGCTGTAATACACGTATTTTCAGATGATCTACCTAACTATAACAACAACAACAACAACAAAATAACGCACATGAGAATCAGTCTTTTGTGTTGTTGGCCAGGACTGTCTAAGAGACTCCCAAATGTACAGCCTGTTGCTGCTGCCCTTGGCTAACCCCCAGAGGTGCAAGATGAAGACATCATGCACTTTGAAAACGGCCCAGAGGTCCCTGAGCTAGAATTGATAAGAATGTCCCCTTGCTGAGGACTAGCTTTCATGGTACGCAAGCTTCCATAGGAAGAAGACAACCAACAATTCTGCCCAGCTATGATTTATATGAACCACATCAATGACCATCATGTCATAATAGCCCTAAATGCGCAAGTGTCAATCTTACCTTGTCAGTAACTAACAGCTCTCTTATTGGACTTAAGGCCTATTCAACAAGAGGGAGGTCATGACTGGTACATACAAATGTTATACAGACTGAACAGGTTTTCTTTAGGATATAATATGTAAATGCATTGTTACTGTAAAAACCAAGGCAATGAGTTTGAAGGAGAATGGAGATGGGTATATGAGAGGCTTTGGAGTAATGAAAGGGAAAGAAGAAATGTAATTGATTCATAACCTCAAAAAATAAAATAAATAGAAGTTACAAAGAAGCTCCAGAAAGAAAAAAATCATTGTTTAATGAAGCACAGACTGTAATGTGTGTATGTGTATGAACAAAAATATGTTTAAAAAGTTATTCACAATATACAAAGAGGCCACGAACCTTAAACAAGCAGAAAAATAGACAGTATCTCTATTGACTAAGGTTATAAAGTAGACAAATGAGAGTCTAAAAGAAAGTTCTACATCATATGTCACTTGGAAAGTGCAGATTGGTCAATAATCTCACTATCTGCCTATTGGAAGGGCTAAAAATCCACCCAAACCTTCCAAAATACAAAATCACTTAATTTTCAACCATTACTCATGAGAATGAAAAGCATATATCAACTTTGGAAGACAAATTAACAGTTTCTTTTAAAAATATTAAACACACTCTTAAGATATAATTCAGTATCCACACTATTTAACATTTATCATTAGAAGTTAAAATTTTATACCGACACACACAAAAAGAAAATCTACACATGGATACTTATATCAGCGTTGTTCATAATTGCCAGCACTTTCAAACAGACAAGATGACTTTCAGTAGATGTGTAGGTTATATGGCAACCAGAGAATAGAATATTTATCTACTACCAAGAAGAAATGAGCCATCCACACCAGTAAAGACAGGGAGGGATCTAAAATGTATTCTTGTAAATGAAAGGCACAGTTCTAAAAGGGATTTACATACTCATGCAAAATCCAAAACTATAGAGACAGTAAAGAACTGGTAGGTGCTGGGGTTATGGGTGGAGAGATGAATATGAAGAGGAGGTTTTTAGAACAGTTGGATTATGCTGGTTGCTACTATAATGTTGGATGCATGCCAGTTTACATTTGTGACAATGAAGGGTGGTATAAATTATGACATTTTGGTGACAATGGTTTATCAATGGCTTGCTGGTGGTGAGGAATCTTGATGGTGTCAGCCAGGATGAGCCTATGGGGACGGCACATATTTAGCATGCTGCACTTTTACATAATATTGCTGTAAATGTAAAATCTCTTCAAGCAGGAGTGAAGTGGAAAATTGGGTGCCAAGAGCCATGGAGAGCAAAACCACCACTCTCCTGAATGGCAATGATAAAACCCTACTCAAGCTCATAAAAAGCCAGCTCACAGAATTTATGCACTAAACCTATTCATTCAAAAATGCTGAAAACTTATAGAGAACTAAAACATTCCAACAAAATGTTTATGTACATTGCTGTATGTGCATCTCAAAATGTGTCCTTGATTTTTTTTAAAACATAGTTCATGTGTGGGAGCATGTATCTGTAACCCTAAAATTCAGGAAGTAAAAGCAGAAACACTGAGTCTGAGACCAACCTGGGAAATATGCCAATATTACATCTCAAAGACAACAACAAATATACAGTAAAAGCATGTTTTCCAGGGATAAAAACATTTACTTCCTTCAACATTTGTAGCTAGAGTTTTCTCAGGTCCCGCCTGGGCCTGCAGCCACTCAGACCCAGATAAACACACAGAGGCTTCTATTAATTAAAACTTCTTGGCCATTAGCTCAGGCTCACTACTGACTAGCTCTTAGACTTAAACTCAGCCCATTTCTGTTAATCTATATGTCGCCACGTTTTCCATGGCTTTACCTGTGTGCCATTTCATGCTGCCCCTCGACGGCAGGCTGGCATCTCCTGACTCAGCCTTCTACTTCCCAGAATTCTCCTTGTTTGTTTTTCCTGCCTATACTTCCTGCCTGGATACTGGCCAATCAGTGTTTTATTAAACCAGTGTACAAAAGCATTATTCCACAGCAAACACTCTTTTAGCAAAGAAAACTTCCCCATGAAATAACTGCAAAGCCTGAGCAACAGCAGGTTTAAGCTGTTGAGCTCTGTAAGTCAGGCAAATGCCCAGGGTTATGTGAGCAATGAGGCACTAGGCATGAATAGAACCTGCACAGTAAAACAGAACATTCACAGGCCAAGATCTGCCTGCAGGGACACTGAGGACTAGAAGAAAATCAGATCTGTTCTCTTGCAGAGAAGCAGGGCAAGGTGACACATTTTGCTTTGCTTTGCTCTTGGTTAAGGAATAAGAGTTTCTGTTTTTAAAGAAAAAGAAAGGAAATTTGAGAGAGATAGATCTCAGAGTTAAAAAACACAATAAATCTTTAACCAGGACAATATCGTCTTAAGAATCTACCCTTGCATAAGCAGCAGGAGAACTGCATATAGCCTTGGAACAACTATATTTAAATCAGCCAGACAGAGATGACAGATCAGCCTTACAGAATAGCAGGTCGTCTGTCAGCAGAAGTCTTGATCCACAGTCAGAAGGCGCTGGAATATCACTCCAGGAATCTGAGTGAATGTATACCAATAGATGCTTGTATGAACAGGCAATTATCACTGAAGAATGAATATTTCCAGGCAAACAAAACTCAAACACAGTATCATCCTATTATAGGATTTAAGGGATGTCCTATAGATTGAAAATTGCTAGAAGATTCTAGAAGGGAAATACTACAGTTCTAAGTCTGATTTATTTGTAACACCTTAGAGATCTTTAGGGTTTCTCACATACTGTAATAGCTAAGTCCATTTATATGGACTTGACTAGCAGAGATTATTTTTGCCAGTGTTTTACAGGAAATGAAATTGTGCACAGTGAAGAGAAAATGGCTAAAATTAAGAACTAGTTTTGTTCCTCCATCTGGGAAATAACTCAGTCTTCTGGCTGTGCTCATTGGAACAATGGTCCTGTGAGATGTTTTGTGTGGTTAGTGTGTGCACATGCTAATTACAAACATAGAAATAGAATCACTGTTACAGATTTTATAGTATATATCCTATAAAATAATTGTAATTTTATTGAAGAGCAGGAGTTATAAAACAAGATGAGTGACTCTTTAAAAAAAAAAGATTTTATTTTTGAGCTTTCTGTATAGGTGTTTGTATGTGGGTTTTAGCACATGTGCACAGTGTCTGAGGAGGCCTGAAGAGGGTGTTAGGTCTCATGAAGTAGGATTTACATGTAACTGTGAGCCATCTGACATGGGTGTTGGGGAGCAAACTTGGCTCCTTTGGAAGGGCACCAGGTGCACTTAACCACTGACCACCTCTCCAGCCCCTGTGTTCATTTGCTCCTCGATTTTATACCATCAGTTATTATTGAAACTTTCCTCTTGTTGACTATATTAAACTCTCACAGGTATTAATTATCAGTGTTAACTCTTCATACTAACTGTCTAGTCCCAATTTATGTTGAGAATGTTGAAGCTCAGAGAAATGAATATGTCTCTCCAGGTGATGTGTCTACAAAACAGCAGTAGATAGACTAACACATACAGCATAGCCTGGATGACTTTATTAAGCTAAGACATCTCAGAAAAAGACATGAGCCTAACCAAGTACCCAAAGATGTGTATGAATCACAGGATTTAGGACATACTTAGTGTGTAAGACAGAGACTATATTCTATATTATAATAATGAAAAAAAGCTCAAAATATTTTAACTGAAATAAAACAGAAATTGATGGTTCTCTGCAGCATGGCAGGTCTGGCACCTGGAACCCTTGTTTGCCAGGCTTTTCCAAGACACTGACATCTTTGAGCTTGGAGGAAACATGGAAGAAAAGATAGGAATGAGCAGCGCCCGCTGTTCCTACTGTTCACTGTAGCCTGAGTACCATCTCATAACCACAGGTAGAAACAAAGCTGAAGGATGTGGCCAGGTATCCCATGGGACTAGGGCTTAGCCAGTTAAATGTTTTTTTTGCAAGTACAAAGACCCAAGTTTGATTCCCGGATTCTGTTTTCAGAAATGGATGTGGTGGCACAGGTTTACGTTCTAAGTACTGGGGAGACAGAGACAGGTGGAGTCCAGTGCTCACTGGTCAACTAGCTTGACTGCTTGACAAATTATGGGACAATGGGAGATTCTGTTTCAAAAAAACTAATGCGGCTAGCTCCTGAAGAATTAAATCCAAGATTGTCTTAGGAAGTTTGCGTGCATACATGTGTGCACACATACTTAGAAGGGATGGGCAACAGGCAGCCATGTGCTCGTTGAAATCCAAGATGTGCTGTTACTCAAAAGGATGAAAAGAGCAAAGATGGAGGACAGTTTGGAAGTCCCTGCCACATTTACCATAAAAGTCCATTAGAAGTGTAGGATACACACAAAGATGGGAAGATACATGATAAGGAAAAAAAAAGAAAAACATGTTGAAATCCAACGGGGGAGAATCAAATGCTTAGGTAAAGAAAACTGCTTAGTGAAATAGTTAATGATAGATCCCCTTAAAAATACTTAAAAAATACATAGAAAAAAATGCAAAAATTATAAATGTACAGAAGGTTGTGAAATTATGCAAAGTAAGTACACACATGCAAGGAGCAGTCGGGTCAGTTAACAGAACAGTAATCTTCACAAACCTCCTGTGGCTGTGCCTGGTGATAACCCATGCTTGCCTACTCTGAGACAACCACTACCTCACTGCTCAACACAGACTGCTGGTGTCCCACTGTTATGCCATGTGTTGTGGTATGTACTGGTTTATTAAATTATCTGCCTTAATTTACTCTTTGTTCTCAAGGTAAGCATTAGAGGGTGCTGAGGGATGTTCTGTATGTCAAATGTATTGCTCTGATTGGTTAATACATAAAACACTGATTGGCCAGTAGCCAGGCAGGAAGTACAGGTGGGACAAGCAGAGAAGAGAATTCTGGGAAGTGGAAGGCTGAGTCAGAGAGACACTGCCAGCCGCTGCCATGACAAGCAAGATGTAAGGTACTGGAAGGCCACGAGTCATGTGGCAACTTATCAACTAGTAGACATGGGTTAATTTAAGATAGAAGAATTAGATAGCAAGAAGCCTGCCACGGCCATACAGTTTGTAAGTAATATGAGTCTCTGTGTGTTTACTTGGTTGAGTCTGAGCAGCTGTGGGCCTGGCGGGTGAGAGAGATTTGTCCTGACCACAGGCCAGGCAGGACTGGAGGAAACTCCAGCTACAAATGGCGCTCAACGGGTTGGCAAGAGTTTCCACCTAAAACCTGAGAAAAAGGATTCTAAAACGGAGCTAAAAACAGCTTCCTAGTTGTCTCTCTCAAGTTAGCGGCAGCCTGCCAGTTTGAGATACTCTTTGGTGGCTTCCTGGCGTGTGTGAGGGCTTGACTTATGCTATGTTACACAGAGGTGTCTCCAAGCTGCGCACTATGCTGTGTGTTGGATATAGTTTTTGCTAAAAAAAAAAAAAAAAAAAAAAAAAAAAAAGAGGTTTCTGGGCTACATGCTGCTTAGGTAAAAACATAGGCCCACTATGGCTCCCAGCTCTAGCAGTAAATTATCTCCACCATGTTGAAAAATAATTGGGCGGAGCTAACAGCCAAGACTTCTGCTTTAGTACTAACTGCTGCAGTTTAAAAACGATAGTTACACAATAACACAGATTCAGATGGAACAAGACTTTAAATGGTTTACAATGTATGTAAAAATGTACATAGGCTTGAAAGAGAGAGAAAAAGGAATATATGCAGTTATATAAACAAATAGATAGCTTTTAAAAATAGTCTTTAAAGAGACAGTAAAGGTAGTATAAAAAATAAGCTACGTAAAGATGGATATTACACAGAGAATCTGATTGTGTTGTCTTTGGGATTTTTAACTGCAGAAAAGTATTTGATAGTAAAAGCTATTGAGTTAAGCCAATATGGATATTTTAAAGATACCTTGACTTCAAAATTTGGATCTAAGGATATGTTGCTTTGGAAAGGAGGTTCTGCTTTTGTTTCCACAGAAAGCAAGAGGCTGTGGATTTGTTCCAGATTAAGATACATCAGGTTTGACCAGCCAAGACCCCATGAAAAGTCTCCGATGACACCATGGCCCAGATGATCCAACATCCAGAACGGTTTCAAGGCAACTGGCTCAGATGCTACACCATCACGGACTACTCCATAATTCTAAAATTTTCTTTGTGTCCCCATAAGACACAGTGCCCCCCCAGCAGGAAGTAGTAAGAGAAGCTACGCCCAAATTCCCAAATATACCAAGCTGGCTTTGGAGATGGAATTGGCTCACTCCTTCTCTAAACCCAGGCATATTGCTAAAAGAAAAGGTTAAGAGATTCTTGTGTCCCAAATCAGAAGAGCCCTCTGGTGTGGGACAGAGAAAAAACAATATTTTTATTTAAAACAGGTTGTTATACTGTGTGTATACTTCTACTCTTGTTTAAGGTATTATGTTTATGTAACTCATTTATATTGTAATGGATAATTAAGAAATACAGATCAGTTAGTCTTCTATGATAGCCAAACTTATAGTCATAAGTTTTCTAGGTATACATAGATATGTTTCAGATAGACAGGTAATCTTCAAACACTTCAAAGACCTACAGAATATGGCATTTAAAATATTTTTAAAAATTTAGATTTTCTGGACAGTGAGACATGTCTGCTCCTTGCAGCACCAATTTACTTCAGAGAGGAGGATGGGCATCAAAGACATTTTATATGGAGTTTATCTTCACCTTAGCAAAAATAGCCATTTGGGCAAGAAACTGTTCTTGCCTGGACTGCTTGATCGACTGAACATGCAGGACCTGTAGAAAGGTGACCACTGAACTTTGCTTGGCAAAATGGTCCTTCAGGTTCCTGCTTCGCAAAGGAAACCGCCAGACATTCTACAGGACACTGAGAAAAGTGACTGAGAGACTCCAGGCCTGTGGGCTGAAGACAGATGCCCCAAATTTACAGAAGAACTTTGGATGACTGCCCAGGCTGCCAGCTGTCTCTGTCTACTCTTGCAAGACTCCCGAAAGTTGCTTGCATCCTTCTCCCATTTCTCAGGTAGTATTATATCCTTCTGAGGTGTTTGATGTAGTTGAAGAATAGAGATAGTTATAATTTTCCTTAGTTATGATAAAAGATAAGTTAGATATGAAACCTTACACTCACAAATATAAGATAGATAGGATATCTTCTTTAATTTTGCCAAATACAAATAGACTAGATATTATAGACTAGATGTTGTAACTGTAATTCTTGCTTGATAATTGTTTTGTTATCTGTAATTTTACTATGTGAAAGTTAAAACCTTCCTTTTTGAAAAAAAAAAGGGGGAAGTGCTGTGGGATGTTCTGTATGTCAAATGTATTGCTCTGATTGGTTAATAAATAAACAGTGATTGGCCAGTAGCCAGGCAGGAAGTACAGGCGGGACAAGCAGAGAAGAGAATTCTAGGAAGTGGAAGGATGAGGCAGAGAGACTCTGCCAGCCACTGCCATGACAAGCAAGATGTAAGGTACCGGAAGGCCACGAGTCATGTGGCAACTTATCAACTAGTAGACATGGGTTAATTTAAGATAGAAGAATTAGATAGCAAGAAGCCTGCCACGGCCATACAGTTTGTAAGCAATATAAGTCTCTGTGTGTTTACTCAGTTGAGTCTGAGCAGCTGTGGGCCTGGCGGGTGAGAGAGATTTGTTCTGACCACAGGCCAGGCAGGACTGGAGGAAACTCCAGCTACAAGAGGGGCCTCTTATTTTCAGCAGTTGGAAATAGTACTATTTCAATATTTTTCTCTGCCTCTTACCTATTGCTTTTGAATACTGCCCTAGTTTGGGTCACTGTTGCTATAACAAAACACCATGACCAAAAGCAAGCTGGGGAAGAAGGGGTTTATTTGGCTTATACTTCTACATCATAGTCCACCATTAAAGGAAGTCAGGGTAGGAACCTGGAGGGTGGAGGCTGATGCAGAGGCCATGGAGGGATACTGTGTACTGGCTTGCTCTTCATGGATTGCTCAGCCTGCTTTAAATAAAGAACCCAAAACCACCAGCCCAAAGGTGCTCCCACCCACAAGGGGCTGGGCTCTCCCACACTGTTCACTAATTAAGAAAATGCCTTATATGTGTGTCTGCTCACAGCCAAATGTCTGGAGGCATTTTTTCATCTGAGGCTCCCTCCTCTCAGATATAACTATAGCTGTGTCTATTTGAAATAAAAGCAGCCAGCACAAATGCCCAGTCAAGTAGGAGAGTTTCTTCAAAACGTATTATATATATTTAGCTTTTTTAAAAGATTTTTTCCAGTAACTTTTCATTTTTCCTTTTATTGAAAATAGATTTTTTTCTCACATAATATATACTGATTACAGTTTCTCCTCCCTCTATTCCTCCCAGTTCCTCCTCACCCCCACTCCCATCTGGATCCACTCCCTTCCTCTCTCTCATTACAAAACAAACAGGATTCTAAGGGACAATAGTAAAATACAATGTAATATAGTAAGATAAAACACAAACTAACACATCATAGTGGGACAAGACAGACAAACAGAAGGAAAAGAGACCAAGAGAAAACAAAAGAATCAGAGATCCACTCATTCACACACTCAGATATCCCATAAAAACACTAAAGTGAAAGACATAATGTCTACACAGGGCCCTGGTGCAGACCTCTGCAGGCCCTGTGCTGATTGCCTCAGCCTCCACGAGTTCATCCGAACTCTAATCATGTTGATTTAGAGAGCTGTGTTTCTTTGATGTTCTCCATCCCCTCTGGCTCTTATAATCTTCTAAAGATTATTTTTTAATGCACATGAGCTTGTAGATGCCAGAAGAGATCATCAGATACCCTGAAACTCGAGTTATAGGTAGTTGTGTGCTGCTGTGTGGGTGCTAGGAACTGGACCCAGGTCCTTTATAAGAGCAGCAAGTGCTCTTAACTGCTGAGTATCTCTCCAGCCCTGTATTTCACTGTTATATGTGATGTTGAGGACTTTGTTCAAGTGGCTGCATCAATTTACTGTCCCTGTAACAGTAAGTGCTCATCATCTTCGTTCAACATTCCTATCAACACTTGGGATGTCAATCATTCTGCCATTCTCCAATGGGAATGATAGTGCCATTCAATCATTCTGCCGTTGTCCGATGGTATGGTGTTGACTTCAGTTGCCTTCTCTGATGACTTGAGGTTGAGGAGGAGATCAGAAATTATCTGTATTCATAACTGGCACAGACCTTGCCTTCTGAATTTCTCCTTGTGTGTTGCCAGTTTTTAACCCGTCTTTTCCTTATTTACATGCATTCTTTAAACCAGCTGCAGATTAATTCTGTGCCAGCTTTTCACTTTATGAATAATATTTTCAATTTTTGTCTGAAAGATGTTAAGAATAGCATTGTATTCTGAAAAAAATCAATCTTCCCTAAATATCCTGCAGATGGGCTGACCTCAGTGGCACAGGCCCATAACACCAGCACTTGGTAAGCTCCTCGCCAGCCTGGGTTATACAGGGAGACTCTGGCTCAAAAAGAAGTGAAATCTGAATGGAACTATATTTAAATTGATAGTGTGTGTGTGTGTGTGTGTGTGTGTGTGTGTGTGTATGTGTGTGTGTGTGTGTATGTGTCTGCACGCACACATGCATGCGTGTGTGATGTGTATATTTATTCATTGGAGAAAAAAACAATGAAAAAATATTTATCTAGAAAGTAATAATCATTTTTAAAGATAAAGTTGAGATGCTTTATTTAGGATTAATTCACCAATTTATTCTGATGATACAGAGAGGCCTTAATAATTGATTGCAAAATGATGACAGATTCCTTGACTAGACAACCAGACTGTCAAATGTCAAGTTGGAAACTGGAGAATAGCTGCAGCTTTACTGTGAAACCAGCAAAACATGAAGACCACCACACAGCACTGGGCCTAGGTTTCCTTGCTTCATTATTATTATTTGGTATTTTATCTCCCTACATGCTTCTCTGCTTTCCTTTCTATCACTAACAAGAAAATAAAATAGTCTCAAAGAAAAGCAAATTAAAATCAATAAGGAACAGAAAATATTTTCTCAAACAAAAATTTCCCCAGGACAGGAAGTTTGAAGATGTGACCATCCCAATAACAACCCTCCCCACCCCCACTCAAGCTGTGGCTGTCTCCCTACTCAGATGCTGCATGTTGGTTGTAATTTGGATGTAGATGTTGGAGCCTCTTCCGGGTGGTCCTAATGAGATGTTTCCTAGAGTGGGATTCTGGGTGCCCTGTCATTCTTCCAAGCACCAAGCTCATCTGCTAACATAAATTGGCACCTGTCATGAATATGAGTCCAGGCTGTTTCATTCCAGAGCCCATTTCTTTCCCTATTGTCCTTTACCTTCTTTTGGGTACATATTGTGTGGTTACCACTGAGAGAGCCCTAAGAGATTAAGAATCATAACCATCAGAGTTCTGTGGTCAGGATCTGAGATGTGGAAAGCTCCATATGGCATGGAGTCCTCTAAGGACAAAAATGAGATGAAGACACAGCAGTGGGTGACAAGGAAGAAAGATCACTAAAAATACCACCTGTCTGTTCCCTCACCACCCCCTCCATGTCCCTCTCTGACATCCATGGAAAAGCTCCACCATACTTCACTTCTCCATGTCCAAATTCTCACCTTTCTAATTCAATCTCCACCCTAAAGCCAGATGATCTTTGAACACGCTGGAACAAGTCCTACTACCCTTCTCAGAGACACCCTCTTTGCACATAGGAAGAAACCCACCATTGTTGAGGGCCACAGAGTCCTCAAAAGCCATCTCCTGCCCATTCCCACCCCTACCACACCCACTTCCTCTTCTAACTACTTTAGTTCTATCCTTTGAAGCCAACCAACCTTTCCTTATATACAGTGACTTGACAGAATGCCTCCAAAGGTAAGATGTTTACCAATGGGCACTGAGAGGGGATGAGGTCATTGGGACTCTTCTGCTATAAATGGAATTAGGTATTCTTCTCATGAGAATCTTCAGAAGACAAAGGTTCTTCTCTGCATTCCCTTCCATCTTTTACCACGTGATAACACGGTGTTCTCCCCCTCTTGAGGATATACAACCCTTAAAAGACACAAAATACCAAGGCTTTGATCATGGACTTTCAACTTACAAAAAGTGAGAATTTTCTTTTATTTTCTTTTAAAAACATCCAGCCTATGGAAGTCTGTCATAGCAGTTGAATGGAATAAGGTACCTCCGTGAGATTTTTGTCATTACTGTTCCCTCTACTTGACGATTCTTTTTCCAGCAACTTCCATGTTTGAATTTTTCTCATCCTCATTCTAACACATAAACCTGTTGTGTCTAAAGCATCCTCCCAACTTGTCTTTAACACATGCTATCCAGTTCGCTTCTGCATTAGATGGGAAGAGCTGTAACTTAAGCACATAGCTATAAATGTATCACTTTCTATGCTACTGGAGTGAGGCTTCAAGACACTATTTTCCTGTTGCATGCAAAATATCAATAAGAAAGTCAGATAAGATCAAACGAATCAACAAGTAGTCTCATGCAGCTGATCTTAGGTGACTAGTACTCTCTGAGATTTTTAAGTGAGACACAAAACAGAGTGGGAGCAGCCACTTTCTACACAGACACAGCTTCGTGATTGGCAGGTTGACCTTGAGATGGATACAGGAAAGATAAAATGTCTTACAAGCAGGTAATCTAAAGTTCAGAGAAGTCTTCAAAAGAGAGTGCAGATTTAGCAGGAAAAAGAACAAGATGGCAAATGAAAGAGGAAGTCCAGAAAAATATTCATGATGAAAAAATAAAACCAAGAGAAAATAAAGACACAGCATTCAGAGAGGGAAGGAGTACAGCCAGGATGGTGGATCAGAAACATCTGACAGCTTCTCTGCACCTCAGACGTCAGACATTCAGAATGGGACACACACTGCCTACAAGAGGCCCAGAGACTTGTCAAAACACAGGGTAAAAACGAATGCACTAGCCAAGAAGCTGAGACAGAACAGGAAAGGGCGAACAGATAGGTGAAAGGAGAGAAAGTCTAAAAAGCTTATTCAATACAGTATATGCATTTTTAAAAATTATGTATAGATACAGGGTTGAGAGGGTATGTTCCTGGAGGTGCAGGTGTTCACAGAGGTAAAAAGAGGGTGTCGGATCCCCTGAAGCTGGGGTTCCTGGGAGTTGTGAGCTACCTGACAGGGATACTGGGAACCAAACTCAGTACGAGCTTTTATTCACCGGACAACCTCTCTAGTCCCAGAACTTGAAATCATAAACAGTGAGATAAAGCAAGAATAAATAAGTAAAAGGGCCAAAATGACTAATGAAGAGGTTAATTTATTCAGACAATAGGAAGCTATCCAATAACAAGATACTAAAGACACAACCAAAATATTTTTAGATCTGCTGAAGCCTACCTCTTATCACCAAAATGAATATCAGCAGTTTCTTAATAAACACAAATAATGACAGGACTGAGAATGAATTTGGTATATATCCAAGAAAATTAATATCATCATTTAACAGAAATACCTGGATATTCATGCGTATATACGTATGTTCACAACAATCCAGTCATGGAATATTCTAGGAAAATGGAACACTGGGTAAATAAATTGTGTTATGTAGTCACATGTAAGATTATGCAGTCATACATAACAGTGAAGCCATGTCATTCGTGGGAAAATGAAGAGAAATCACCATGTTAGGTGACATAGGCCTGAGTCGGACCAGCATTGCATGCTTTCTCTCACACATGGAATCCAGCAGAGAAAAGGACATGAATGTGGAAGCCAAACTATTAGTAAGAATGAAGGTCATTTGGGAAGGCAGGAGGAAAGAGATGATAATGTGAAGTGAGTATGATACAAGTTTCACATGTATCCTAAAAGTGTTACAGTGAAATCCATTATTTTGTACTATTAATTTTTGCTAATAAACTATGTGGAGAAAAATGGGAGGCTTCTCAGTTATACAGCAACATCTGTGTATTGTGTTTTCCACAAATCACTCTAGCCTCCTCTTTTCCTTCATGGTTTTGGAGGATCTACAAATCACACCTTGGTTATCAGCTAGCTGATAAGGAAAACTATTATTAATGAAAGGAGGAGAGGGAGGCTGGGAAGGAAAAGGGGCAAAGCTTCAGTTAAACTGGTACCAGGAAAAACAAATGTGAGCGGCTTCAAAGGAAAATTAAAGGTTGTATCAAGAAAGTCTCATCCTTAGGATTAAGAAGTGTGGCAAAGGCAGCGTGTGTTTTGGGTTTCTTCAGGAAACCCTGGGTACATTTTGAATGAAAAGAAAGTCAAAGCCACTTCAAGCAACTCAAGCCATAGTTTCACCTGGGGTTTGGACTGTATCAGAATCTTTCAACAGCTATAAGTCCCTCATGAGAGAAAGTGTGGCCAAACAAAATTATTAATTGTGCCATCTATCAGGTTTGAGAAAGAAACATCCATCCTTTATTGCTAGGATTCTTCTGAAGAGTAAGTATAAAAGCCCGGTTGAAAAGGATAGTCTATTCAAAACTACAGATCCTCTCAAGAAACTCATAAATTTCAGAACCTGAAGCTCCTAGGGTCCTCTCTCGAAATCAAAGCTGTCTGCATACACACAGCAGGGGAAAGTAATCTGAAAAACCAATGGTTCTGACCAAGGCAGTTCACAGCCTGCCAGGCTGAGGCTGGCAACTGAAGGTCACAGATGGCTCCACCTGTTCTCAGCAGACCCCTTTCGCTGAGGGTATTCACACCAGTAATCAGTAGAGATGCAGCCATGCACTGAATTTTGCTCTTGAGCTGACTGTGATCAATCTGGACTGTTTAATCCAAAGGCAGAGTCCTCTGACCCATATCACTATCCCCACCAATTGAAAATGTCAAAAGCAGTCCCAAACGGAAAAGGAATAGAGTCCAGAAAAGAGAGACTATGGCACTACATTAAGTGTGGAATTGGAAGTAATACAGCAAAGGAGCTTCCAACCATCCCACTCTTTATCTTCCTGGAACTTCTGATATTCTGACCCAAAACAGTGTCAAATATTTGCCAAGAAAAAACAAACAAACAAACCCCTTTTGGCTGGTGCATAGTGACAAGGAGACAGTCCTATAAATATAATCCATTTTGATTAATGAAACTGCGTTTTTCACGTATATGCTGTAATGAAGCAAGAAGGAAGACAGGAAGGGGGGAGTCAAAATGAAGGGGAGAGAAGGAGGGAAGAGGCGAGAGAGGGAGGGAGGGAGAGAGGGAGGAAGGAGGAAAGGAAGACTGTTAAAATATCTTGATGATTAAGCATGGTCCAAGACATTGTTTCATGGGACTAAACGCTGCATGTTAACAGGAAAGATGTAGCAGGCAGAATAAAAGGAACCATGTTATTTTCCCCTGTGAACTCTTTATCATAAAAGATGCCAAGGTATAAAATTCAGAACGGAAAGCCAAATAAAATAGGTGTGGAGGAGGAACCAGGCCGCTCTGGACTTCTGCCCTCTCACTTCCTGCCTGTGGGAGGCTGGCTGTGGTAGCTGCTGGGTTTGAGTTCCTGGAAGAGGCGCTGAGGCAAAAGAGGGCTCAGGTTGTTTCTTCTTGAGCGGCTCTGGCTGCTGCAGCTGGTACTGGTGAGGTTGCCCTGGCGGTCTCCATGGCAACAAGGGAGGGGGCTGGGAGGACCAAAGCCTGCACCAGTAGGCTGGGCCTCGCCTCTGGGGGCCTCCAGGGCGTGCTTGGTACTAGGCATTCCGCCAGGGGGAGCTGTGCTGCAGCCTGGGGTCCGGCAGCCTCAAACAGAGAGGTTGCCATAGCAATAGCTGGGCGGGGGAAGGCCTAGACTCTTCCTGCAGGTTTTAGCACACAGTGTCCTAGGTGCCCAGACATGGATGAGATCAGAGCCCCTTTAAGCGCTCCTGGGCCTTTGGGGCCCTCAGAGTTCCAAGACACGCTAAAACCTGCCCAGGCTCTGCTGAACCTAGCATCTCAGCAGCTCCAATCTCTTGCGTAGCCTCGCATCTCTTTCCTGCAGAGCCTGCTGAGCTCGATTTGTGTGGCTTAAGGTACACATCACCAGACCCTGTCACTACAGAAACGTGCCCCACCCTAGTTGGCTTTAGTTCAGCAAGGCAAAAGCCACCTGTGGGACAGCAGAGAATGACTGGGGTCTTTCTGATACCTCCCGGGCCAGAAACAGCTGAGTCCGACCCCTTCAATCTCTCCAGGTGTTTAACCCTAATATCCCTCTTTTGCCTGGCTTTTTCTGGAATCTGGGAGTGAAGAGTCAAAAGGGTGATTTATACATATCGGACAGGGCAGACTTTGTTGGTGCTGGCACCCACTACCCACACCTCCCTCAGGTCTGCAGCTTAACTAGTCCCAGCCTTCTAGCTGCCTAGGGCCTGGGGCCTTCCCTACCATTCCTGGTCTGATAAATCAAGTACCTAGTAGAAGCATCACAAAGGGGCAATTCAAGCCGGGCTGTGGTGGCGCACCCTTTACAGAGAAGCGCAGGGGCTGTAGCTCAGGGGTAGAGTGCCTGTCCCTCAGGCATCACACTTACTGCCAAAATACAGGAACTAATGTGGCTTAGGACCTAAAAGATTTAAATGGTAATTCTTTACCACAGCCTGTTCAGGTAGCTACATCCACATAGAAACATGTTCCTTGCTTTCAAAATCATCAGATGGTACCCGGAGTCGGAATGGTGGTTCAAACCATAACCCTAGTGCTTGAGAAGCTGAGCCAAGAAGGAACACTAGGAGTTTGAGGTTACATGGTGAGTTCCAGGCTAGCCTGGGTTACAACGTGAGACTCTGTCTCTAGCCCAACTTTCCCAAACTGCCAGGTTGGGAAGGAAACAAACACTATTGTGTACACACACACACACACACACACACACACACACACACACACACACACACCTCAAATACTTTTTTTTCTCTACTTGAAGTTTTTGAGAGTTTTTGATAACGCACAATGTGGGACTGCCATTTTCTAGAGCAGCAGCTGACAATTTCCTGTTGTAACCTGGATTGTTCATAATAAAAGCTTCTGCAACCTTTTAATGCAATGCTTAAAAATTTGAAATTAATAAATTTGTAAGAGATAAAGCATCTCTGAAGGCACACTTCATGATTGGTTTTCTAGGTGTTCATGAAAATGCCCGAAGAATCAGTGTGGGGTTGAATGGACTGCTTCTTTTCTAGTACCTAGAACAAAGTCGATCACTATCTGGACAAAGGGTACAGAGAAACAAAAGCACCTGCTAAGTTGAATTAAGTATAACAGTTTGCTTTAGAAATGTCAGTGGTTTCACACACACAGACACACACACATACACACACACACACACACACACACACACACACACACAGGTAAAGGCAAATATTTGGACATTAAGCCATAAAGTATCATTGAAGTAAATTTTTAAGTTTCACATATTTCTTAAAATACAAACTGTTAACACAGATATTTCTTGCTGTATTTTTCTGAAACGTCCAGTTTTGTAAGGTGATCAATTTCTAGATTCTTCTGGAAGTTTTTATCTTACAAATTAACAAAGAATATGCATCTTAAATCATTTTCCAAACTGCTTAATTATTTTCATAGTGGCAGAAGTCTTCCTACTCTCTCTTCAGTAATATTACCCTCAATTGCCAAATTTGCTGTATTGGCCATAGTGGGGAAATGTGAGTCTGTATTTCTCCTTTGAGATGACTCTGTGTATAAGCCACAGACTGTGTCTATTGACATTGAAAGCTTTGTCTTGTGTCCCCAGGGTCTCATGGAGAATTGCAAACAATTAGAGAGCCTCCTGTTCCAGCGTGCAGAGGTTTCATAAAATGAGAAGGTAAATGGAAAAGGTCTCAGCCTTCTGTGGGGCTTCCTGTGGCATTTGAAAGTTTTTGCTCTTCATGTGTTTCACTTCTTCGGAACTTTACAGCAGACTGGCATACTTTCAAACAGGTCTTGAGTGTTTGCCTCTCCAAGTACTGTTTGTTTCTGGAGACACAAACAGGTAAACGTGATTCATGTGTGAAATTGTATGACTGTAATTCCACCATACAGGAGCCTGGGGCAGTAGGAGATCATGTGCAGCCTAGTCTGGATTACTTAGTGATACCTTGTCTCAGGCAAAACTAAACAAGACATATGTGTCTACACTGTGTGTATATCATAATACAAATTCTAATGAAAGTTCTCAAAATAAATTACCTAATGTGAGTGTGTATTATAATTGAAGAGATTGGGAAAAGGAAAGCATATTTAAATAAGTTAATCTAGTAGCAGATACCAAATACTCATTACCTAATTTTTACTAACAGCAGGCAGCTGTCAGTAATCAGAAGTGGTATTCTTTTCACCTTTACTTTTCAAGAAATCTACAGTAAGAAGGTATTTGGATAATAATATAATACAGTACTGGCAGACCCAGGACCTGTCTGAAAGCATGCTAATCTGCTGTAAAGTTCTGAACAAGAGAAACACATAAAGAGCAGAATGCTCAGCAAAACTTTTCAAATATCACAGGAAGCCCCACAGAAGGCTGATCCCCATCACTCACTTAAAAAGCCACATGCAGTAGAGCAGGCCTGCAATCCAAGCCTGTGGAGGCAGAGACCAGGGCTTTACTGCCTAATCCATCTAGTCATGAACTCCAATCTTATCTCTGAAGGATAAGGTGGAGAACAATTGAGGAAGACATCTATGTTGATATCTAACTTCCATGTATATTCATACAAAGGAGCATATGCCCATTCACAGTCTGAATATGCACAGAGATGATGCTTTTTTTGCATTGTGTGACAGAAACTACTCAAAAGTTAATAATTATCTAATCCTCATTTTATAGTACTTCCTACCTCTTCTTTCTTCCAGCAAAGGGTTCAGATTATTGATGATTATAAAAATATATAATCTTAATTTTGCTTGTCATTTTTGGTTAGTACATTACTGTTGTTTCCATTTTGCTTCAGATATATATATATATACATACATACATATATATATACATATATATGTATATATATTCTCTCAATCTTCATCAGATGCTCCCTGAAACAGTAAGTTTAATTTAATGTCCCAAATTTTCCATTGTAAGAGTTTACATGTATGTAAGTTTCCATGTGCTTTGGTTATTTTTCCCCCAAGGGGTAGGTCAGTTGGAAGAGCTCCCTCTCCTTTTTCTTTATCATCATCTGAAATCCTTTGATCATTGTGGATTGGTTCCTGGGACTTCAGAAGTGAAGCTCTTTGTTCATCTATCCAGTTTCCCCACTCCTCTGCTGGTGCATTCCAGTCTGAGCTGGGATCAGCAGAAGACAAACCACTTAACCCAGACCATTCATCATCGATATAGGGTTGATTACGGCTAACATCCCACTGATAATCAGAAGTGGTAGACTGAGAAACTGGCTCAGCAATAAACCCAGTGCCAGAAAATATTGAATGATCACTCCAGCTCCTTCCCCAGTCTTTCCCATTGGCATTAGATTCAGCAGTGTCTTGAGTCCAAGCAGATGGCTCTGTTTTCCTCTTGCCTGCAGAAACAGGTGGAACAGAGTTCCACTTCTCCTCACCAGAGTATTATTAAGGAAAAAGAGTATAGTTTCCTCTGTAGAACTGTTTGGTAGACTTGCTTGGTGAAGAAAAAATACAGCTGATAAGGCTTCATCTTGAAATAGGGAAATGACTTGCAATTAATTCACTGGCATAGACCAGGTGAGAATCCAAGTGAACAACTGTACCACCAATCTGTGCTGTTACCACAGAATTTCAAGTAGGAACAAAATAGGAGAGTTTCTAGATTATTCTCTGTATTCTCCTCTAAGCAGTAATAGCCAAATCCCTGAAGAGCCATAGTCTGGGCTGTTAAGTACAATTTAATTAACAGAGGAAATCAGAGCAGATGACAGTCGGATCTAGAATGAAGGAGGTGCTAACATTCCTCTAGCTGTGCCTCTATCTCCTTGGTGAAGTAAAGGCATTCTAATGGACAGATGTTCGATTATAGTCACTAAACAAAAGTCAGAAACATTAGTTATGAGTCACCAATGCAAATTCTACTTTAACCACCCCTTCCTGAAGTAAGACTTTATAACTGTATGCTAGTCTTAATCAGAATTATTCTTTCCATCCCTAAATAGCAAGAGAGTTCTTAAATATTTCCAAATCTTTAGTCATTTGGTAGAAAAGCCCAGTAGGACATCCTGATGCCAAAAGCAAGATGTTTTATCATGAACACACAAACTTCAAAAGTGGGACTTACTCTTTATTCAGATTTATCTTCTCTGTGTAACTACTCTGCTTCTAGTAGAAAATGAACCGGCATTTTGATAACTGTGTTGCTGTTAGCATTAGCCTTAATATAAAATGTAAACTTGACTTAAACTTTTATTCACATATTACACATACATTCCAGCCTACAAGGATGCCATTCTTCCCCTATCCACTCAATCACTCTTTCAGTCTTGGCAAGTGGTACTGCAGGGAAAACTAGGTTGCATGGCTCACTCTCTCCAGCACCAGTTTCAATTCCTTTGGACATGTAGAGGTGGGACTCTTGAAGTGTATTTGTCTCTCTAGTTGTGTCAGGAGCCTCCACACTCTTCTCCATTACGGATATGAATTTTGTTGCATGTGCATAAAGGCATTGTACAATGTTTATATATAGCAGACCATGTTGTACATCTATTTTTCATTTATTATTTTGCATAAATAAAATAGCATATCTTAATTACTTGTTATGAAAACAAAGAAATGTTCTGTTAAGAAAAGAATCAGAGCCAGGTGGTGGTGGCACATGCCTTTAACCCTAGCACTCAGGAGGCTGAGACAGGTGGATCTCTGTGAGTTCAAGACCAGACTGGTCTACAAAGTGCGTTCCAGGACAGCCAGAACTGTTACACAGAGCAACCCTGTCTCGAAAAGAAAATCAGTTTCTGCTTGTATATATCAAATAAATGTTGAAAGAACATGTTAAGAATATAGTGACTAACATACCATGGCGATCCCTATATCTTGGTGTGTCCCAGCCTATGTCAGTGTTACATGGATTCCCAAATAGCATGTATTTGCCACACTCACAGAGTCTGAAAGATGTGTGAATATCAAACCTTTATATTGCCTTGTGTTCTATCAAGGTAATGTTTTTACTAAGGAAAGCATCCTTTCAGTAAATGGTACGTTCATCCTTTTCAGTGTGAATGGTAATATCCACTGCAACTTCAATTATAATTGCTCACAACTACTTTGTGATCATTTCTTCAATGTCAATTTTATTTTATCAAATTCTGAGAAATGAGCTAGTGAATACAACTTCATACAACAGTTGGGAGAGTGGATACCGGTTAGCACATTGTCTCTTATCATTCACTTAGCACATTCTGTTGTGCTGCTGGTGGAAGTGAACTTGACAATAGAAAATGTGGACAGATTTTGCAGACTATAAGATAAAGTTCAGGGCCAGCAAGATGGTTCAGTGGATGAAGTCAATTGCCACCAAGCCTGACGACCAGAGTTTGAGTCTCAGAATCCACAGGGCTCAAGCATCAGTTCAAGAAAAATGCTGATAAGAATGGGGAAACTGTTGGTTTAATTTGCCCTTGCTCCTTCTGCTATTCTGTAACTCCACAGTAGCCTTGAAAATGGACAGTCATGTTCCTGTGCAGCCTTGTAAGTGAGAACAAAGCCGCAACTTTTATGAAGCCTCAACACCAAGGTCCTGTTGTGTTATTTTACCAGTCCACTGGTCACCTGGAAGGCACACCTAACAGGCTGTCTGCTGTTTACCAGACTCAGAACTCATCCATTGTGAAAGCCTTCTCCTTTATCATCATTTGTGGAAACAAACTGTGAGAAACACCTGCAAGAAATGGTTTCTATCTTTGCCATTGCCTGAGGTAGTGGATAATAGTTAAGCAGCAGGCAAAATAAAAGTCTTGAAGGGAAAAAACAAAGAATGATGTATCCATGCTGTCATAGTCCCCTGTTTGTGCTGTGGGATGGTCTGTATGTCAAATGTGTTGCTGATTGGTCAATAAATAAATCACTGATTGGCCAGTGGCCAGGCAGGAAGTATAGGCAGGACTAACAGAGAGGAGAATTGAGAGAACAGGAAGCTGAGGGAGAGAGACACTGCCAGCCGCCATAATGACAAGCTGCATGTGAAGATGTCGGTAAGCCACGAGCCATGTGGCAAGGTATAGATTTATAGAAATGGATTAATTTAAGATATAAGAACAGTTAGCAAGAAGCCTGCCACGGCCATACAGTTTGTAAGCAATATAAGTTTCTGTGTTTACTTGCTTGGGTCTGAGCGGCTATGGGACTGGCGGGTGAGAGAGATTTGTCCTGACTGTGGGCCAGGCAGGAAAACTCTAGCTACAAATGGCGCCCAACGTGGGACAAGAGTTTCCACCTAAAACCTGAGAGAAAAGATTCTAAAACGGAGCTAAAAACAGTTCCTAGTTGTTTCTCTCAAGTTAGTGGCAACCTGTGTGTTTGAGCTACTATGGCGGGTTCCTGGCATGTGTGCTCGACCTGCAGTATGTCGGGAATGAGGCCTCTACAAGTGGCACATTAAGCTGTGTGGTGGATTTAGCCTTTGCTAGTACAAAACAAAAAAACAACAAAAAAAGAGATTTCTGGCCTACATGCTGCTTTGATAGAAGCATAGACCCACTATTTCTGAGAGTTGATGGCTCCCAGAGCTGGCGGAAAATGTACCACCGCCATGTGGGGAAGCTGAAGTGGGAGGAGCCAGCAGCCATAGCGCCAGTGCCGTTTCAGGCTTAGAAGGCTGCAGTTTAAAAGGAATAGGCTCAAGCTAATATTAAAAAAAAGCCATGTAAAGATGGCTACCACACAGAGAATCTGGATTATGTTCTCTTTGATATTTGTAACTAAAGAAAAACATTTGATTACAAAAGCTGTTGAGTTATGCCAAAATGTATATTTTAAAGGTACCTTGACTTCAAAATTTGGATGTAAGGATATGTTGCTTTGGAAAGGAGGCTCTGCTTTTGTTTCTACAGAAAGCCAGAGGCTATGGATTTGTTCCAGATTAAGATACATCAGGTTTGACCAGCCAAGACCCCCTGAAAGGTCTCCAGTGACACCATGGCCCAGATGATCCAACATCCAGAATGGTTTCAAGGCAAATGGCTCAGATGATACACCCTCATGGACTACTCCATAATCCTAAAGTATTCTTTTTGTCCCCATAAGATACAGCGCCTCCGTCCAGCAAGAAGTAGTAAGAGAAGCTACGCCCAAATTCCCAAATATACCAAGCTGACTTTGGAGATGTATAAAGGTTAAAACCTTCCTTTTTAAGAAAAGAAAAGGGGAAGTGCTGTGGGATGGTCTGTATGTCAAATGTGTTGCTGATTGGTCAATAAATAAATCACTGATTGGCCAGTGGCCAGGCAGGAAGTATAGGCGGGACTAACAGAGAGGAGAATTGAGAGAACAGGAAGCTGGGGGAGAGAGACACTGCCAGCCGCCATGATGACAAGCCGCATGTGAAGATGCAGGTAAGCCATGAGCCATGTGGCAAGGTACAGATTTATAGAAATGGATTAATTTAAGATATAAGAACAGTTAGCAAGAAGCCTGCCACGGCCATACAGTTTGTAAGCAATATAAGTCTCTGTGTTTACTTGGTTGGGTCTGAGCGGCTGTGGGACTGGCGGGTGAGAGAGATTTGTCCTGACTGTGGGCCAGGCAGGAAAACTCTAGCTACATGTTTGCCATTTGTTTGTTTGTTTGTTTCTGATGAATGCAGGTGGCCACAGGTACAGAGATGTGCTTGTGCTCAGCTAATAACGGAAGCACCAAGGTCCCATCTCTGACAGGCCTTAAAGCTATGCACAAGCAGTAATGTTAAGGGAGGGTCATCAACCCTCTGACTGACAGGAGAACGATTGTGTTGATGGATGCCAGTCTTTTGACAAAGATAAGAAAATTCATTGGTTTCACACATTTAAAGTCATTAGTTCTGTCATTAAAATCCTAAAGTAAGTTGGATTTGTTGCTGTACACCTGTGATCCCACCACTCAGGAGGCTAAGGCAGGAGGCCAGCCTGGTCTATACAGCACAGTCAATGTGTTAAACTAGGAAAGACTTCCCTGGGTAGAGCATGGAGTTGCCTACCTGCAGTCTCAGCACTTAGGAGTCTGAGGTAGGAGGATCACATGTTTAAGACCTATCTGGGCTATTTAAAAAAAAATTTCTGAAGCCAACCTGACTTTATAGTAAGTCTTTAAAAGACTATGTGCTGTCTTTAAAAGGAAAGGGATTATGTGGGTCTAGCAAAGTGACAGGAGCAGATTGTTTTCCAAGGTCTATGACCGCACTAGCCCCAGGAAGCTGCCTAGATTTCGCATACCAGACATGAATTTCCCCTGTTGACTGGGTCTTAAGTCCAATTAGACAGCTGTTGGTTGCCAGTGATATGATTATGCCTATCTTGTCATGCTAGTCATTATCATGGTTCATAGGTGTTGTAGTTGAGTAAGACTGTTTAATTGCTTCCCTCCCTTAAAACTGTGTATTATTTTCTGGAACCATGGAAGCTGGACTAAAAAAAAGAGTCTTTGAGGTCTGATCCAGCTCACATCCTCTGAGTCATTTGTCCTAAGTGTGTGGTATCTTCAGCAATAGGAACTCACACTCAACCTCTGATAGGCAACCAAGGACTACATCAATAGTCTATGTTGTTTGGGGAGTCATTTGGACTATCTTGAAAGGAAGTTTCACATGTCTGGTACTGGGTGTTTTGTTAGTCCATGGTTCTTGTGTCAGTCTATGTGGTTTAACTTCATATACATATATATTTTTAGTATAAAATAAATATAATTTTAGGTAAATATATATATGATTCCTTGAGGCTTAATCAACAACCTTGATTGTTATTTGTCCCTTCTTTTCCTTCTCTGTCTGCTAGACCACTATAATTCATCACTACATTCTAAATCATATCCTCATTCCTACAGACAAGTATCAAAGAAGTTTGGCTTTACAGAAAATGGAGACCATCACAGAAAACCAAAACTGGACACAAGGTAGAGATCAATGGATCCTGCAGAGCTCAGCCCCAGTGGACACATCTGCATCACAGCTTCTGCAGCTATGGCTCAAAAAACATCGTGGAAGAGGGGGTGGAAAGTTGTAAAAGCCAGAGTACCAGGAAGTCTGCCGTGGAAACAGTCTCTCCTAGAAATGGCTGATAAGACAGAAACAACAATATCAATGGACACGTTAATGTGATAGAAGGGAAATCGACCCCTGAACAAAGAGCTACAGGTGACTAGTGATTGCTGGGAGAAGCAGAATTAGTGTTTCGCAATGATAAGCTCCCTTATTGATTGTCCAATGCAGAGTACAGAGAGGTTAGCCTTGAAGCTATAGACACATAAATGACTCAGCTTGATTATGTGTGTGGGCAGAGGGGTGCACATGCAGGCATGTGCTCGTTTGTATATATATATATATATATATGTGTGTGTGTGTGTGTGACAAATATAATTGAAGAAGAAGAGACTATAAACTTGAGAGCTGGGGGCACGCAAAGCTTCAAGGGAGGGCAACTGGGAGAGGCTGGAGGGACGGGATGGAAGGGATGAGGGGAAGTGATGTAATTCTATTTCAATTAAAAACATTTTGAAGAGTAAAGAGGCAATGGGAAGGGAACAGAAAAGCAGAAGGAGGAGAGAAGACAGGTTCCTTGGTTGTTAGTGACAAGTAATATGGACAGCAAAAATAGTAACTCATAAGACTTACTAAACAATTACTAAGCACAGGTGTTCCTTCACTGCCTCTGAGGTTATGTTCCAGTAAAATCATCAGCTAACAATACCATATGTTTACATATGTTTAATACAAAGAAGGTAAATAGAAAGTGTTAGCAAGGATTTAGAAAAATGAGACTGTCCAGCCACTACCCTGGAAATCTCAACAGTATAAACAACATGGCAGCTTTGAGAACAACCTGGCAACTCCTTAAAAGGTGAAGCGTTAAGTCACTCAATAACTCCTCCTTGGTTTTGTATCCAAGAGAACTGAAAGCAAATCTCCACATAAATACCCATTCACAATTGTTCCTGTCATTACTATCCTGATAACCCAGAGTGGAAACTACAGACGTTCCCATCAACTAAGTAGAGACGAAATCGGACATGTTTGTGTAAAGGACTTTTTGCCTAAAACAGTGATGCACCTAGACTCACTAAAACACGACTGAAATTTGGAACATGATTTTCACCGAAAGAATTCATACTTTCTATCATGCCAGATATGGAATACATCCAAAATAGGGAGCTGATTTGATATACAGTTGATTACTTGCTAGTGGCCTGGGGACAAGGTTAAAGAAGTGAATATAAAGGTTGAGTGTGTCACTGCGGGATGGTGGCGAGAGGATCTGGTGAGAGCTGCAAAGACTTATGGATACTCTTACTAATGTTCAATTGTAATTTGTAAAAATATTGTAATTTTTACAGTGTCTAAGTTTGGTCAATGAAAATCAATACATTAATACATTGTGAGTGGTTTCATATTTTTGCTGATTTGTTATAAACTGAGTACAGGAAGAATGGAGTCTAGAAATAAATGTACTGAAATGTCCTGAGTGATTACATTTTAGTATTGGGCTGAAGGGAAATAGTTAAAGTTAACCTCTCTCTTTCATTTATTTGTTTTCTATTTTTTTAGATTAAAATACAATTACAACTTTTTTCCTTCCTTTTCTTCCCTAAAGCCTCCAATATGTCCCTCCCCACTCTCCTTCAAATGCAAGGCTTCTTTTGTTATTGAATGCATGTATGTGCGTGTGTGTGTGCGTGTGTGTGTGTGTGTGTGTGTGTGTGTGTGTGTGTGTGTGTGCATAGATCTTCTTAACTATAACTTCAGTCAATACAATGTCACTTGTGTGTATCTTTTCAGGGTTGACCATTTGATACTGGATGACAGAAGTAAGTGCACTAACTTTATAACCCAAAATTAGAGCAATTTAATTGATAAAGATATAAAGTGAAAATGAATTTGATAGAAATAAGTAGAAACCCATTTACTACAACACAAATGAGATTTGTCCCGTACTTTATATTGCGTCAACTCAACAAGGACAACAGACTAACAGTGAAACCTGAACTGTGATTTATTTCACATACACGATACATAGAAAAATATGTTTGAAGTTGGTTTAAATGAAGAGTCCTTCAGTGTGCGTGATGGTTAGTTTACATTTTAAACTTGACCAAAATAAGAAGCACCTGGGGAGAAGAGAAGCCCCTGGAAATGATTGAGGACTTGTCCAGGAAAGATGAACTGGCAGGGGAAGGTCTACATGGATGTGAGCGGCATCACCCTATGGAGTCTAAGACTGAATAAAAAGAGCATAAAGAGAAAAACAGCAAGCAGTGCTCTTCCTCTGCTTCCCAAGTCAATGATAATAGAGAGAAGCCTCCTGCCGTAGGGCCCTGCCTGCCATGATAGGCTGTATCCTTTAGCCACCAGCCAAAGAATGAAACTCCCATTCCTGAAGCTGCTTCTTCAGGTGTCTGATCACATTTTAAAATTGACTTCTACAGTATGACTGCAAAATAATAAACAAAATAGCCAGTTTAATAAACAAGTGCCTGGATACACCTTGCCATACCCAGGCAAAGCACTAAGTAGCTGTTCTTTTTTTTTTTTTTTTTTGGTTTTTCGAAACAGGGTTTCTCTGTGTAGCTTTGCGCCTTTCCTGGAACTCACTTTAGAGACCAGGCTGGCCTCGAACTCACAGAGATCCGCCTGCCTCTGCCTCCCGAGTGCTGGGATTAAAGGCGTGCGCCACCACCGCCCAGCCTTGTAGCTGTTCCTAAAGAGAGAGAATAAAGGAACTGAGGGGAGCTAATATGTTGTTTATTAAACTTGTGGGGGTATATGCATGACTAAGCATTTGTCAAAACCAATCAAACTACATTACAAGGAAAAACTGAGTTTCTGTAAATAAATATGTGAGTTAAAGAATTAGTAAGCTCATTAAAGAAAATACTAAAAATAAGAACAAAAATAAATTTGGTAATATATGAATAGGGTTGAATAAATATAACTGGGCAAGTGAATCATCTGCCACAGCCTGTGTGGAATCAGGCACTTACGTCCACACACGCAGGGCCTGGAGAATAGAGTGTTTATCAAAACACTGAGTGTATTGTCTGAGTAGTGAACTCAAAGCTTCAGTTAATTCCTATAATAGAAGCTAGTGCTGATTTTGAGTAAGTGCTAAGTTACTTCCTATGAGAAAATTATCTGCACCATTATTACCATAATAATATACTATGATGTAACATGAACACACATATGCCTGTGTAACATGGTATAACATCCCTACGGAAAGTGTATCTTCAGAAGAGTCAGTGTTATAACAGAGGACACACAACCCACATGAGAAGCCTAAGGGCATTTCCAATGAGATGACGTACTTGACCTTTTTCCAAAATGATAGTAAAAGTCACAGAAAGAAAGAGAACGCAGTCAGGGGCCAGGAGGCCACATTGATAGAACATTTCAAGGAAGGCATAGGGTGTCATGCTCAGGAGATGTCAGTCTAGGGACAACAGAAGAGTCAAAAGGACAGAGCAAAGTGCAAGATTTCTGCAAAGGCAGTGCTCAAATTCAAAGGTGAACTGAAAATAAAACCCTTATTAATTCACAGGAGTTTGAGTGACAGCACAATCCTTTTTAAACTTCAGAATGAATGCTCAAGTCAATCTCACTGAGATGTGAAGGGACAAAGCTTTTGCAAACATATGCAACAAATTACAAACACAAACTCCGAGCAAGCAGGAACCGAGCTACAAATCAGTTGTAAAGTGTTTTTCTAGTATGGCAGGGTCCTAAGATTCAATATGCAAGCCTTTATTATTTTTTAAGTATATTGAAAGCAAAACAATAAGCCAGACGCGGTGGCACACATCTTTAGTCCCAACACTCAGGAAGCAGAGGCAGGTGGATCTCAGTGAGTTCCAGACCAGCCTGGTCTACAAAGCAAGTCCCAGGGCAGGCTAGGACTGTTGCACAGAGAGACCCTGTCTCGAAAAACAAAACAAACAAAAACAACAGAAGAAAAAAAAAGAAAAAGTGTGTCACAGAATTAATATACTGGGAGAAATTGCAATTCAGAAAACAGAAGTTAGATTGAGAAATAATATATAGAATCTTCTTTATAAACATTATGTTGTGAGTTTTATAACTTAAACATTATCCTAGGTTAGGGCTGAAATGGCTCTTATCTCTTACACTCCACCCTCTCTTTCATGATGTTCCCCCTTCTAGTTTATCCCTAGTTAACATTTTTGGTGATATTTTTCTAAGTTTTCAATTATTAGTCTACTTTTAATTTTTTTATTTTTAATTATGTATATGCATCTGTCTGAGGGGGGATGTGTATATGCGTGTGCAGGTGTCCATACTGGCCAGAAGAGGGCATCAGATCTCATTGGATTGGATTTACAGGTAGCTGTGAGGAACCTGATATGTGTGCTTGGAAGTGAAGTTAAACTCTCATCAAGAATGGTACATTCTCTTACCACTGAGCTATCTCTCCAGCCCCTACCAGCCCACTTTACACTATACTTACTTCCCTACCTTAGGCTTACATGGTCAGCTGTTAAAGTAATGGCCATCTTTATGTTTGGATAATTCCACCATGTCTTTGAAAGATCTGAGCTTGTATTCTACCTACAATATAATGACAACTTACCATAGTTTCATGGGTGCTGAAGAGCATACCACTGCCCTGGATTGTGAAGACCACTGATTGCATTACAGGGATAACAGTAGCCAAAATATCTAATATGTATAGTACTCCAAGCCCCAGTTCTCACCAAGCCAGAGGAAAGCCAAATGACACCTGGATACGTACTGTGGAACAATCCTTGTATACTGTAAATATGTATCACTCTCATTGGTTAATGAAGAACTGACTGGCCTATAGCTGGACAGGAAGAGATTGGGCAGGAGGGCCAGACTAGGAGGATGCTGGGAAGAAGAAGGGTGAAGTCTCAGGATTCGTGAGCCAGAAGCAGAGTAAGCAGGAGCTAAACATGCCATGCTGAAAAAAGGTACCACCACGTGGCAGAGCATAGATAAGAAATATGGGTTGGTTTAAAATGTTAAGAGTTAGCTAGTAACAAGCCTGAGCTATTGGCTGAGCATTTATAAATAATAGTAAGTCTCTGTGTGGTTACTTGGGAGCCAGTGGTCCCAAAAGAAAAACTCCACATACAGACACTTAATGAGATATGTAGCAGCAAAGAAACATCAAAACTTTGACTCTATAGGGAGATAATTTTTATAAAGTTGAGCAATGAACAAGCCAGCCTTTTGTTCTGAAGAGAGAAGCTACCTCTGGCCTGACAGCCGTGGGCAGACAGCCCTACTGTTATCCTTGAGAGGACAGGAGCAAAGGCTGTCAGCATCTCTGCCCACAAGGCTTGAAAATGTGATGGAGAACCATAGAAACTGCCTTCCAGGATTCCTCCAATCTTTCTCCTGGTATTGGGCCAAATAAGAAAGTTATTAAATCACACTTAGGACTTCATGCCAGAGAATTTCATATGGCTCTCATAGATAATTACCGTTATTGTTTTCATCTTTTGGCTACAGTAGAGGTGTCAGCCTGCTCGTATCTGATTCACAGAGAATCATCTCCACCAAAGTCTACACTGAGTAACCTCAATACAATAGATACCCCATAACTACTACTAATCGGGTTAAAGTCCCCTTTCTGAATTTGAAATTGAGAGGAGAGGCTACAAAACATTGATGCTACAGAAAGGCATCTTGTGTAAGCAAGGGCACGGTAGATAAATGACAATTTTTTTTTTTTATTTTTAGAAATGTGATTTTCAGAGAAAGGAATGGACTGTTTCTGCAGAAGGAAGCATTCCAAGCCTCCTACAGAAGCCTACAATGAGGAGGAAACATACTCTTCCCAGACCCCAACACTTTTCCTCCCACTGTGTTCCATGAAAATTTATTTTGTACAAAGTTCTCTTTGAGTCTTCAAGAGAGTTTACATTATCTTAACTTATCAAACTTTGTTGTCTTTGCTTAAGTAGCAGTCACCTTCCTAAGAACATGATTAAAGTACTCGAGTTATGACTGAGGTCCCACTTCACTGAGAAGTGAAGGTCAGAGAGGCCTTCTCCCTCTGCTTCAAAAGATCACAATACCCTCCTCCTACTCAGAGCAGAGATATGATAATTTTTACACCGTGTGCCTAACACATGACAGTCAACAGCTCTTTTGTAGAGGAAAATGTTTTTCTTTAAGTTTAAAGTCAGGCTTGACAAAGTTATGAGAAATAATCATACATATTTGTAAAATATCTTCATTGCTGAAAAATGTCGCTTTGTTTAGAAATCTTCCTGGCCTTTGATGCAAGATGGTCTGTTTTATCTTGGGAAGTGTTATTTTCCTCTTGCTTTGAAATATAGCTCTGAACGCTTTGCCAAGACATGGCTGCACTTTCAGTTTTACAACATATTTAAGCAATGCCAGACCCCTGTAAGATAGTTTCATAATTGCTAATGCACATGAAAAAATGAGCAGATACGCAGGCACTTAACATGGATTTTTCTCCCTGCATACCTGTCATCATGTTCCCATTTAACCTAAATATGAAGAATGCGTGATGGGAATGTTACACTAGTAAATCTATTTGTCCTGAATATGAACCACTTCACCCTCTACACACTTCACTCTTTTGTAAGCTATATTATGTTCATCCTTCAGCAAACCATTCTGTTTCCCTCTTCTACCTTTGTAAATTCAGGACATAGTGTAGCAGCACAGCAGCAGCAAACTTCATATGCAAATTTCACAAACAGGAGCAATCCCAAATGCAGGCATCCATTCTCACCTGCTCCCTACCTACTGAATGCAAGTGACATTACTTACTTTTCTTACTGTTGTGACCAAAGACCTGACAAAAGCAACTTGGGATGAGAGAGTTTCTTTCAGTGTGAGGCCACAGTCCACTGTGGAGAGAAAGCCATGACAGCAGGAACAGACCATGGCTGGTTGGTCACTTTGCATCATTGCTGTCAGGAATCCTAGTGTGATGAATGCTGGTGCTCAGCTTGCCTTTTCCTTTATATTCAGTTCAGGACCCAGCACATGGTGGAGTGTCAACTCCATTCAAGCTGAGTCCACCCTCCTCAGTTAAACTTTCAGGAAACACCCTTGGAAAGAAACCTTGGGGTGCACTTACAAGGTCATTATAAACCCACTCACGTTAACCAAGGACTAATTACTACAGCTGCCAAGACAAAGTGATCACTCCATCTACCACTGTTGTTGATCTAGGGTCTTGACAGTTACAGGCCATTGTTAAGAAGGTGGTGATGAGGGTGAAGAGATGGCTCAGGAGTTAAGAGCACTTGTTCCTGCAGATTGCTCACAGCCTTCTGTAACTCCAGTTCCAGGGCATCTGACACTCTCTTCTGACATCTCAAGGCACCAGGTGTGCACATCTGCACATATATACATACAGGTAAAACGCTCATTCATATAGAATATAACGTGATAATTAAATCTTTTTTTAAAAAATTAAAAGGCAATGATATCTCTGTTGACATTGTTTTTTATATCCAATATACATAGGAATATTTCAGTTTTTTCCTCTAGAACAGCTAAAATGCCAATGAATCATTAGCTACCTGGCCAAGTTATAAAGTAGGTCAAAGACAGCTTTGAGTAATACTCAAAAGCTGTTAGCTACCTACAGGTGAATTTTTCCCCCACTGCTTTGGCTATCACGCAGCTGCAAATTAACATGCCCAATAAAAGATCTCAGTCCTGGAATATAAGTATATTGTAAGATTTCTTTTCCTTAGGGGAAATAAGGGAGGAGGGGAGATGGGCAAAGAAAGGAATATGGAGAGAAACAACTAACCCTAAAGGCCATTTGAAAAGTCACTGGAAGCCTACTACTGCAGAAGCTTCCTAAAAGATCTACATATATGAGGAATCTAAATTGAGTCACCAAACATTAGTGAAGACAGTGTGCCAACTAGACATGCCACCAAGTAAAACCTTCGGTGCCAGTGTGCATTGTATCTTGTTGAGTCATTGGCCCAATGGTCCCCGTGGAGGCTCCCAAATATCACAGGCTATTGCCAAGGCCACTGGTTTCTCTTCACAATCTGATGGTAAGGCCCTGTTGCTGAAGAGGACACTTACATATGCCACGGAAGACAAGTCATTTGGTGCCTAACTAGAACCATCACCAATACAGATTAGTGTTCGTGGCACTGGATGCTGCAGGAGGAGAAAGGTAAGTTCCATATAATAATAATTCCCAGCTACAATTCCTGCGACATACAGCAGTGACCTGTCTGCAAGATATACTGGTAATCCAATAGTGGCACAAATGTTCCAGGAGCGAATAAACCAACCATGTTTTTATTGGATTTAAGGCCCACTGGATGAGATGGAAGTCATACCTGAAACTGCTAATGTGGCCAAGAACCTGAGGCTAGATAGGTCATGGGCCTAGGGGAAAACTTAATACCATTATTCTGTTAAATAAAAATGACTTCTGATGATATTCTGCTACATCCATAGGTCAGTGCCTCACTCAGCCATCATCAAAGAAGCTTCTTCTTGCAGCAAATGGGAACAAACACTAAAACCCACAACTAGACACTGTGCAAAGAGTGAGAGCCTTTAGAGCACTCAGTCCTAAATGGAATATCTTCATCAAAGCCCTCACCCCTAGGCTCCAGGAGCTCTGTGGAAGAGGAAGGGGAAAGGTTCTAAGAGCCAGAGGTGATGGATGGACTCTAAGAAAACAGTGTCTTCCAGACACATCAGGACTCATGCATCTATAAACTCAGAGACTATGGCAGCATGCACAGGGCTTTACAGGTTCAAGCCACATAAAGTTCCAGCACTGACAGAAGGACACAGACACAGGACTCCCGTCTCTGAGCAAGAAACTATCTCCAATTGATAGTCCACTGGCAAAGGAAAAATTAATTTTCTCCATTGGAGTCTCACTGGGTATATTAACCTCACTTAAGGACAGGCCCCAGGCCAACACAAAACCAACTCAACTGGTATTTTTGTAGACTTTTCATTTCATTTTGCTTTATTTGAATTGTCTTTTGGTTTTTGGTTTGTTGTTGTTGTTGTTGTTTTGCTTGTTCACCGACACTCATTTTTGTGATTTTTGTGTAGGTTTTGTGTGAATGTTTCTTTATTTTTGTGTGTTTGTTTTTAAAGAGATAGGAAAAGAGCATGAAGTTGGACAGGTAGGGAAATACAGAGAATATGTGAGGAATTGGAGAAGGGAAAAACATGATAAAATATATTGTATGAAAATTTTCAATAAAAAGTTAAAAATCATCTTTTTCACCCTACCAAGAAGGTGACTTTGTGAAATATTCATTGCTCATCCACTTTGGCTGGTCTGGATTTCTAACCCTTTACTGAGACTCCTCTGTTAGAAAATTTTCAATGAATGTGATTTAAAAAAATGTTTCAATATTTACAAGATGAACGTATTGCTATGCACTAGATTAAATTTCTTCTGACATCTATTTTTGTTAGTGTCCGCTGCTTGTTTCAGAGACAGGGTCTCATGTAACATGGGTTGAACACAATCACAGTATGTGTCGCCTAGGCTGACCTTGGACTCCTCCTGATCCTGCCTCCACTGTCCAGTGACAGGACTCCAGGCATGCACCACCAGGACTATCTGTCATTGTCCTTTTGCTATTATTGTGCTGACACCCAAGCCAATCTCAGCATCACTGTCTTTCTTTTTCCTTATGCCATTGTTGAGAGTAAAGTTCTAACATTCTCTCAAAAGCCTCCTTGTTTTCTTTAGAGTACTGTTTATTTGCAAACGTAGCATGGGCTTAGTTTAAGATCCAACATTATCCAAAGCAGCATAGTAAAACATTGAAATAGTAACCCCAAACTCGGTTCCTTACACTTTGGCACATAATCTTTAAAGACCAGTTTCTTGTGCACTGTGACATCAGATTGACTTTTCAAACACAATTCATGCCAATCTACTTTTCATTTCCAGTACCACTAACCCTATCTGAGGTGTTTACTACCAAATGAGTGTTCTACATGATATCTTCGTTTATCCATAATCCATTCTGCTAACTGCCGCCAAATCCACTGAAAGAGCACAGTATACCTTTCCGTTCTCCATCTGGAGATGGGTCAGTGGATAAAAAGGACCTGAGTCCAAATCTCTAGTACACATTCTAAAGGACCCTCAAAGCTGCACAAGTGCCTATAAACCAATGCTGTGGGGGTGGGGTGGGGCAGGAGGATCAAGGAAACTTGCTGGCTTTCAGCTTAGGTTCAGTGAGAGGCCCTATCACACAGAATTGGGTGGAGCATCATAGAACAAGACAGCAGACATTCTTGTCTAACCTCATTACACACACACACACACACACACACACACACACACACACACACACACTTATTTTCAGTAGCATAAAGTCTAAAGTTCCCAATTTATTTGAGTAACTTGTTTAATT